>NC_063437.1:16843617-17144608 GCF_020379485.1 Brassica napus | reverse complement strand
ATCCTCACCCTTATCCCCAAATTCCCTGGAGCTACTATCATAAAAGACTACAGGCCCATCTCTTGTTGTAATACCCTCTACAAGGTGATTTCCAAACTCTTAGTAGCCCGCCTAAAACCCCTTCTGCCTGCCATCATTCTACCTAATCAAACCGCCTTCATTAAAGGTAGATTACTAGCAGAAAATTGCCTCCTGGCAGCAGAAATCGTCTCTGGCTATCACAACCACAGGGGTCAAAAGAAGCTTACCCTCAAGATAGATATTGCCAAGGCGTTTGATTCTGTGAGATGGGACTATCTCCTAGCCTGCCTCAAAGCTCTCAATCTGCCTAGTGATTACATCCAATGGCACTCAACCTGCTACTCCTCGCCAACCTTCTCTGTGGGTATTAATGGAAGACTCCATGGCTTCTTCAATGGCACAAGGGGTCTTCGTCAGGGAGATCCACTCTCCCCATACCTGTTTGGCATTGTCATAAACACACTATCTCAAAAACTGAATGAAGCTGCCCAATCGGGTCTTATAGGATATCATCCCAACTGTAAAGATTCGAATCTCACTCATTTGTGTTTTGCAGATGACTTATTAATCTTCACTGATGGCTCTATAACCTCAGTCCAAGGTGTGCTCCAAGTGCTCAGCGATTTCGAAGCTCTCTCCGGTCTCTCCATTAGCATCGCAAAATCCTCCATCTTCACCAGCGGGTTGACTGAAGCGGAAACTGAGTCCATCATTGCAGTGTCGGGGATCTCAGAGGGCTCGTTGCCCGTCCGATACCTAGGCCTACCTCTAAACTCAAGGAAGCTCTCTATGACCCAATGTGAACCTATGATGCAACAAATCAGATCAAAAATCAGTGCATGGACATCAAAATACCTATCTTTTGCGGGACGACAAGTACTGATATCAACGGTCATAGCAGGAATTACAAACTTCTGGTGCGGGGCGTTTGTCTTACCTAAAGAATGCATTCATGCGATTGATAAGATGTGCAATGCCTTTTTATGGAAAGGAACGTTGGAGGGAAGATACGTGGCGAGAGTCGCATGGGATACGGTCACTCTACCGAAGAAGCAAGGAGGTCTTGGCCTTCGCAACCTGGAGCAGTGGAACAGAACTTGCACAATAAAGCTCCTCTGGCTCCTGTTATTCAGAACCGAATCAATATGGGCAGCTTGGATTCACGATAATGTCATAAAGGATGAAAGCTTCTGGCATATGAAGCCAAGACAGAATCATACCTGGTTGTTCAAACAGATACTGCAGGAGAGGCAAACTGCTTTGCAATGGTTTCAGTTCGAACCTGGCGATGGAACTGACATCAAATTTTGGAAGGATCCCTGGACCAAGTTTGGTAAGCTCATCAACTTTATAGGAACTACAGGACCTCGCCTCACTGGCATTCATCTTGACGCCTCTGTTGCTGACGTCTGGAGAGACGGATGCTGGCAAATCCAATCGGCAAGAACAAATGAAATGGAAGAACTCCTAATACACCTCACCACAATCACCCTCACTGACAGGCCAAGTTCTCCAATTTGGATTACGGATGGAAGAATCCAAAGACGCTTCTCAAGTTCCTATGTGTATCACTCCCTGCTGCCGCAAACTCCAGACGTGCCTTGGTTCCCACTCATCTGGAACAAGAGAGGTATCCCAAAACATCAAACTCTTGCTTGGTTGATGTTACTGAACCGGAGCCCAACTAGAGACCGCCTACTATCGTGGGGATTGCAAACTGACCCGCACTGCTTGCTCTGCGATCAAGGGAATGAATCACGTGACCACCTTTTTTTTTGATTGCTCCTTTTCCGCTACGATCTGGAACCACTTCTCATTAACATTAGGGCTCAGCCCCTCCCTAACTGCTTGGAATGATGTCGCTCGCTCTCTCCTGTCTCAATCGGGGAACCGCAATCTCTCTTACCTCTCCATCACCGCTTGGCAAGCGACGATATACAGTCTCTGGTGGGAGCGCAATGATCGTCTTCACCGTGGAATCCGTAGATCTCCTGGCCTGCTGATCAAGAAAATCTCCTCCACAATCAAGAATAGAATCTCAGCGATGAGGCCTCAACAAAATGAGATCGCCAGTGACCTCCTCCAGCTTTGGTTCTCTCTTTCCCCCGTGTGATCATCTCCGTCGTCTGATTCTAACTAGGGCTCCTCAATCGTTATTCCCTTTCCTTCTAGTTACTATTGTTTAGTTGAGGTTACTGGGTCTGGGCTTTCTTTATAGAAGGGTATTAGGTTCTAATGGGTTTCTAAGGTATTAGTAGACTTGTATTAAAGTGGGCCTATAGCCACTTTTGCTACTCTCTCAGTTTATTTTTAATGCAAGAAAATGTTCAAAAAAAAAAAAAAAACAACAAATTATTACGTAATAATTAATATAAAATTTAATCACTTCCAAATATATACACCAAACACCCCCAAAAAGACAATTCACCCTTTCTTTCTTTTTTTCTTTATATATCTAATTTTCATAACACATAAAAATACTTATATATATACAAATATACACTCTTACAAACATCGTATCCATCAAGTAATAGAGAGAACAAGTCCTCTTTTTCCTCCTTGATCGGAGAGTTCCCGTCTTCCTTCCGAATATGGACGGTGGTGGAGAGACGTCGACAGCGGCGAAGGAGGCGAGAGGGCTGAAGAAAGGTCCATGGACGACGACAGAGGATGCGATCTTGACGGAGTACGTGAGGAAACGCGGTGAAGGTAACTGGAACGCGGTGCAGAAGAACTCAGGCTTGCTCCGGTGTGGGAAAAGCTGCCGTCTACGGTGGGCGAACCATCTCCGGCCAAATCTAAGGAAAGGATCCTTTACTCCTGATGAAGAGAAGATCATCATCGAGCTTCACGCTAAGTTGGGTAACAAATGGGCTCGTATGGCTTCTCAGGTTTATTTTCTCATAAACAATGTTTTTTCATTTAAAAAATCACTTATTATTCTCCTTATTTGTTACTTCAATTCTAGAATTAAAGAGCTTTAAATTTTTATATGCAATTAAAATTTTCCAGTTAAACACATAAATTGCATGTTTCAGTGTGTTTTGAATCTACCGTCTCTTTGGTTTGGCATGATTAATCTTGCATCTCTTCTATTGCTTTTTTTTATCCTTTTAGTTGTAAAGGTTTTTTTATATTGTAGTTACCTGGAAGAACTGACAACGAGATCAAAAACTATTGGAACACGAGGATGAAGAGAAGACAACGAGCTGGTTTGCCTTTATACCCTCACGAGATTCAGCATCTAGGGATTGGTAATGATGATGAGTTTGAGATTAGATGCTTTCAGTTCCCAAACCAAGACCATCCTAATCACCAAAATATGATTCAATACACTAATTCCTCTAATACTTCACCATCCTCGTCTTCATCATCTTCTCAACCTCCAAAAGAGCTGTGTTTAGATCCCTTAATCTCTACTAATCCCGGCCTTAACCAGATCCCCAATATGTTCTCCCCTTACAACAATAGCTTTGAGAATGACAATAAACAGTTTGGTTTCTCTCTTACTTTTTCCTCATCCTCATCATCGAATGAGTTATGTAATCCCGACCAACTTCTTGAACTCATGTCAGAGAATTTGGACACAAACGTTGCCAGTAAGAAAGACATTGACGTTTTGAGTCTTATGGGAGATCATGAAACGATACCGAGTTATTTCTCTTTAGGACTAGACACTACCGTCCTAGAGCTTCCTTCAAACCAAACACCGTGCACTTCTAATATTATGCATGACAATAATGTCCATCTTGATTCACCTGCGGGGAACAGTGGATTACTTGACGCCCTCTTGGAGGAGTCTCGAGCCTTGTCTCGTGGCGGAATCTTCAAGGACGCTAGGGTTTCTTCGAGTGGTCTATGTGAGTTTCAAGACAAGAGAGTGAAGATGGATTTTGAGAATCGGTTGATAGATCATCTAAGCTCTTCTCATCAATCATCATTTGGTAAGAAGTGTTATATGAATTCAAACCATTTGAACTTATACATTATTTTTTGGTATAACCATTAATTTATATTTAATAGAAGGCCTAATAGGCATGATTTGATCCAAAAAAGAGCCTAGTAGATGTGTTTAATCAAAGTAAAACCGAATCTAGTTTGGATCTTCGGTAATATCGAATACATATTTGATTTTTACTAATCATGTATTTCATGTTAATCTGTGTTTAATACATATTAATCTTAAAATGAACAGAATCAAACTCTAATCTTTACGAGAAACACAATGAGGCAACGATGTTGAAGGCAACAGTGGATGATGATGACGACGACATGTTGAAGAGCCTTCTCAACAGTTTCCCTTCAACCACACCATTACCTGATTGGTACCAGACGACAGAGATCCTAAAGGAGGCCTCACCGAGCGGAATATTGATAGGACACCATCAAGGTAATAACAGGGTGGAGCCACACAAGCCACCACCTTCTTCCAATGTAGATCCTGTGGCCTCCTTAGGGTCATCCTACTGGAGAAACATACCTAGAATCTGCTAGTATGAAGCCTCCCCATGAGCAGAATTATTTATTTAGTATTGGAAAGAAGAAACAAAAAGAGCTATTGTGAGCTTAATTATCTCTGGTTGTGATAAATCTTCTTTATGTTGTTTATTCAGTTTGGGATGTGCTAAGAACTTTATGTTAACATGTTTTCAAAAGACCAAGAAAAGCAAATGACAAATTCAAATGAAATGAGCTCAGGCTTTTTTTTAAAGAAAATTTAAGTCATACTGAATCTATTATATACAAGGATGGTACACACAAATCAAGTTTGTAGCTGAATTAGATTTGTTTACAAGAACAATAATTACACCACCATGTGGTGACTAAATAACACACATGCGTGATATAAAATATTAAAAAGTTTATCATCTCACAGCAATTAACATTAGTGGGTTATTCCATAATCTTGATGTACTAGAGAAAACAAAGATTTCATGTCAAACATTTAACAATGGTTCTACTGACAAACCCATTACTACATGTTGAAGATCTCCGGGACGGTTGACGCCAGTTGATTAGCTTATATGTAATTTGATTTTCACTAAGGAGAAGAATTATTACACACGTTAGAGAGTTGAATATGAGTATGAAATCAGGGAGTAATGTGATTGGGTAGCGACTAGCGAGACGCCTAGCGAGTTGCACCACTGCCATCGGCTTATGTCATTTGCAAATTATTCCACACACTTCCAAGAAATAATCTCCTTAAATTTCGGCACTCCAAGAAAGAACAATAAAATGAAGATAAACAAAAATAAAATATGCAAGTAGTCGGTGTATATTTTTTCCTAGTAGTTATATACCTTCACCTTATCTGAGTTCTGACATCACACTGCAGTTCTTAGATCAGAAGTCTCTTTTATATGATCTACATTTCAATTTACTTTATTTCTTTTATATGTCACTCCAGATAACCTTAAAGAAAAGGAAATCAAACATGACCTCAAAATATACTTTTTTTTTTCTTATGTTTCTCAAAATCAGATAGTACCATGAGAGAAAAAGGTACTGGTACTTTAAAAGCTAAAAAGAACAGTCTTATAAAGATTAGCATCAATATGCAAGTATTGATTCTAGATTCTGGTCTGGTCTGATTCTGACGCTATGACATTGCTGGTCTTCTTTTTTTTTTGTTAAAGAACATTGCTGGTCTTATAAGCCTATTTAAAAAAAAATGTTTATTAGTTCTTGAAGACTCGGCAAAACCTGCCAATAAATACATTATACCATTCACGACCATTGACAAAGTCATAAATCTAAAGTTGAGTGGAAAAAATACCATATTATAGAGTACACAATGAAATCACGGTTGCTCATCAACAAACAACACATCACTAAAACTATACACATAGCTTAAGATGAAAAAAAATTAAAAAATAAGATACAACAAATGTGGAAAATAAACCAAAAATTAAGAAACAACAAACTATACATCCATATTCTTTAATTGTATCCCTCCTGATGTTTAATGTTGACTAATTAATGCTACTTAAGTATCATTTGGTTCGGGAACTCATATACTATAAATTCTCATACTATGAACCTTTTTGGGCCAACCAAACCAAATGTATAGGTCCAGTAACAGGCCTGTTTAGTTTATAACTAAAGACACGTGTCAAAATATTACGGGCTTATGACTTAAACACGTGTCAAGATCTCCATGGGTCTCTGTCGCCGTTGACAACGAAAGTGCTTAAGCTAACCTAACACGGAGGTGGCGGCAAGATTTGGTCTGAAAAAACACCAACGAACACTTTTGATTCGAGATTCGAAGATACTCATAATGGTGGTCAACGAAAAGGTCAAACTCGCAATCACCGTAGCCTCTCTTGTGGCGGCGACGATTCTACTCGCGGCGGAGTATCGGCGGCGGAGGAGGAGGAAACCGACATCTTCTCCGAGCTCGTGTTATCTCCATTCCGACATGAAGCCCCAGTTCGGTTTCAAACGCGTACTTGCGGACAACTCTTACTCTGGATTCAAACACTTGAAGAAGAAGAAGCTCGAGGATGGAGGAGGTGGTTTTAACATCTCATAAAGACAAGATTTTTAAAAGTTTATTATTTACATGTCTGATTGTGTAGTTTTGGTTTTGTTACCAATGCAGAGAAGCCTTCAAACTCTCATCCGTACGAAAGTGAGATCACTGTGTTGTTAGAGAGTCCTCGTCTTGATGAGTTTGAGTTCTTGAGGGGAGAGTATTCACTGGAGATGAGTGGTTCATACGTGTGGGTTGAGACTGAGTCTGAGTTGAAGAAGCTTGCGGAAACATTGGCGAAAGAGAAAGTTTTTGCGGTTGATACAGAGCAGCATAGTTTGAGATCGTTTCTTGGTTTCACTGCTTTGATTCAGGTAATTGTTAAAATCTTGTTCTTTGTACTTTTGATTTTTGGTATAAACTTTTTTTTTTGAAACTTGCAGATTTCTACGCAAGAGGAGGATTTTTTGGTGGATACTATTGCGTTACATGATGTGATGAGTATACTTCGTCCTGTTTTTTCCAATCCTGATATTTGTAAGGTAATTATATAGAGAGGTTCATTGTTAGAATCTATTCGCTTTGATTGTTTCAGATTCTTATAAAACGCTTCATATGTTTCTTAATAATTTTTATGTAAGATTTTATATCCTTATTTGAATATTAATCTAAAATTGTGCTTTTTAAGGTGTTTCATGGAGCCGACAACGATGTTATCTGGCTTCAAAGAGACTTCCACATATATGTTGTTAATATGTTTGATACTGCCAAGGCATGTGAGGTGTTGGCAAAGCCTCAAAGGTCACTGGCATATTTACTTGAGTCAGTTTGTGGAGTGTCTACTAACAAATTGCTGCAAGTGAGTCCTTAAACATTAATGAATATATATTTTGTTTTTTTTCTTATTCCACAATCTATTGGTATCTATGCTAAGCTTAGATCATATTCTTCAATGAAGCGTGAAGACTGGAGACAGCGTCCTCTGTCAGAAGAGATGGTGCGTTATGCCAGAACAGATGCACACTATCTACTCTACATTGCCGATAGTATGACTGCTGAGCTCAAACAACTAGGCATTGGTAAGCATCTTTACTAACCACCAACATATTTGTATATGATAATAGTGTCAACTATAGTTTAGGAACATATTGAGCTTAGTAACATAGTGCTAACTCGGAGATCGTGTCAACTATAATTTATGAAGAACAATTATTTTTAAAGGACTATTGTTTTATTGTTGGAAAGAAAGTTCTAAAATATTATTGCATCAGAAGATTCATCTAGCACCGATGACAAATTCAGTTTTCTTCTCGAGGCTAGTAGACGCTCAAACATGATCTGTTTACAACTCTACACTAAAGAGACCGAAGATTTTCCCGGGAATGCAGCTGCTTCCTCGTTAATTTATCGTCATTTAAACGGCCATGAAGACAACTCTTCCATCTCCTTGGATCCAAAGGTATCCCTTCCCCTCATTACCATTATGTTTAATCCAATAAAAGCACCATGTTGATGTTCTCCTTTTCAGTTCCAGGAGCTTGTAAGAGAACTTTGCGCATGGAGAGACTTAATGGCGCGGATTCACGATGAAAGCACACGATATGTCTTGTCTGACCAAGCCGTCATCGCTCTTGCTTCTAACCAGCCAACTACACCTGAACAAATACATGATTCAATAGCTCAAGCTGACTTGTCTTCAGACTCTTCCCCATCTGCTGTTATTTGTAGTCATCTGGATGATGTTTTTCAACTGACTCAACACAAGTTAGGCAAGCTCGACGTTATCTTACCGCTAGTCCTCGACAAATGCTTGGGAACAGAAGGAACATGCCCTATCTCCGTCTTCAACTACTCGCTCTTAATCAACTTCAACACAAAGCTAACCACCAACCGCTCTACCCCCAAGAGACGCAATAACCTCAAGAGGTTCACACGGAAGACATCAAGAGACCTCTTCGTCAAAAAATTCTCCTGCAAGGCTCCTGTTTACCACAACTGCAGAATCTACGCCAACGACGGGCGGTTACTATGCTACTGCGATAGAAGAAAGCTAGAATGGTACATGAGCCGTGGTCTTGCCAAACTAGTTGAAGAAGATCCCCTCGCGATAATGCTGTTGTTCGAACCAAAGGGGCGTCCTGAAGACGAAGGGAATGATTTTTACATCCAGAGCAAGAAGAACATTTGCGTTGGGTGTGGCGAAGGGGATCACTATCTTCGTTACAGGATAATACCTTCTTGCTATAGAGTTCATTTCCCTGAGCATTTGAAGAGTCACAGGTCTCATGATATAGTCCTGCTTTGTGTGGATTGTCATGAGGTTGCGCACGCTGCTGCCGAGAGGTATAAGAAAGAAGTGGCTGCGGAGTTTGGGATCCCTCTCTTTGTTCGTAGAGTGCTTGATTCGGTGGAGTGTGAATCATCAGCAGGTGGTGACTCTGAAGATGCAGGTGTGTCTCCGTTGCATCTTAGAACAGCTGCGATGGCGCTGTTGAGGCATGGGAATAGGATGCCATCTAGTCGCCGTGAGGAGTTGTTGCAGGTATGATAGTAATAATGGGATTATTATCTTAATATTTAACTGAATATTTCTAATAGTCATTTCGAACAATCTAATATAGACTGTGAAGATGTATTACGGTGGGAGGGACATATCTGAAGAAGATTTGGAAAAGGCTTTGCTTATTGGGATGAGTCCTCACGAGAGAAGAAAACTCGAAAGGAAGAAAGGTGTCACTGTCTCTGTCAAACAAGAAAACAGTAACAATGGTAGTGATATCATATGATACATACTGGTCAAGGGCAATGCATAATGATATAATTGTTGTACTGCCACAGGTTCAGTAGAAGAACATAGTGAGGAAGCTCCTCTTGGAGGTGATATGAATGGAGAGAGTAGCGTGGTTGGTGATGATAGTGGAGGAGATGGAGCTCCGGAGCTAAATGATACTCAATGTAATGGAAACATATTGCACCAACAGAACTCGAAGCTCTCTTTGTTGGGACATGGACCGCACGGGAAACAGGTTGTAGAGTATCTTTTGAAGGAATATGGAGAGGATGGTGTTCGAGATTTCTGTCAGAGATGGAGGAAAGTGTTTGTTGATGCTCTTCATCCTCGCCATTTGCCTGGTGGGTGGGATGTTACTCACAGGTAGCCGCTATACTTAAAACCACATTTGCCATTATTAACTTGAGAGATTCTTACAAGAATTTGGTTTGTTTTGTTGCCAGTGGACGAAGAGACTTTGGCGAGTTCAGCGTTTATAATCCAACAAAGAAAGTCTCCACCGGGTAACTCAACTTTGTATCTTTGTCTGTTTTTTTGCTACATATCTGTTTTGACAATTTTGTCATCAACTAGGAAACGAGTCCATTCAGTTGCTTGTTGTATTCTTTTGTATACCTCTATATACTTTGTTTTTAGTTAACAATCTGATATTTTGAGACTATTAGCATGATCTTGCCTTGCCAATCAGTAAGAAATGACGAGCTCGTCGGTTTTGAAACCGAGGGTCAAGAATCAAAACATACATTTACCACAGTCGAAGCTGTTTCTGTGCAGAAATGAGCTCTAAAAAGTCTGGTGCATGGAAGATTAAAAGTTAAGTTGGAGTTCTCGGTAGCAGCCTAAGAATCTTGTGTCAAACACTGAGAACTGTGATCAATGCCGTTGCAGATAATTTTTTTTAATTAAAATGGCACCCATGTGAACTGTGATCTGATCAATGCCGTTACATATTAAGGCTATAGTTTTTTTAATGCATTTTTAACATAAGTCAAAACAAGTTCTAAAGTAAAGTAGCTGCATTAAAAACAAAGGTATGATGGAATAGGCTTTGTGGAAAGCATGTACACATTTATCCGAAATTAAAGAATCCAGCTAAACTGAACTGAAAAGTAAGTTCAGTTCAATTTTGGATCCTATTAATTATCCGATCGAATCTTATATCTCTAAAACCAAAATAGTAAAATCAAACTGGAACAAACCAAAAACCGAATAAGTATCCGAATTTCGATGTTACACATAAATATTAATTATATAATTTTCAAATAAATAAATATTTTAAAAATTCTTTTTATAAACCAAATTATTCAAAAGAAAACAATCACCCGAATACATTTCATCAAAAATCCTTTTATGTAATATTTTTTTATGTAAACTCATGTAAGCCAAAATCCCTTGAACACTATATTAATTGAAGAACATTACAACATTGTTTTGTAGCCACGTGTCACCATGAGAATGAAATTTAGAATTCTTAAATAAATAGGTTGGTCCATATTATACTTTTTATTAAACTAGCTACTAAATTGATAAATAGTGTACAAAAAATATTCTCGCATTTTCTTTAAATAAACGCCACAGAATTGCTTTATATAGTTAATGCATATATGACAATTAATGATTATGAATAATAAATATTTGATAATAGTTTTTGTATTTTAGCTCTTTTTTATTTAATTTTATATTATTGAAATATTTTAAACAATCATATTGACCATATAATTAAAAAATAATTTCTTATATGTTATATTTTGAGTTTTTAAAACAGCTATAAATTAATAAAAACGTTAAATGTCTCACACTAAAATTTTGTGATCAATGATTTAACTTTTTTGTAATAAAAAAATACAAATGATCATAAATCATATGAATATGAAGTCTCATTTACTAGACATTCGTATTATATATTATTATAGTTTAAAATTAAACTATATAACATAGAAAAATACTTAAATATGATAATTTCTAAAGTTTTATTGAAAATGTATTGAAACCTTGATATTTTAATTTTGAAATTTGCATTCAAAAAATTGCACATTAGAATTTTTTGTTTATCACATGAGTATGAATTTTCAATAATAAATATTTATATTAAAATATACTATATATATATATGTCTATGTCATTGAAATTTAGTTATATAACATATAAAATAAATAAAATGAATGTTTTGATTTATTTACTAAAAAATATCGTAAATAAACAAGATGTATTGTTTTGATTTATGTGTTTAATCTAATTTATTTATATACATAATACTTAAATGAATATAAATAAATAATAATAGATAAAAAAATTTATATATAACATTCATTCCGCACAATTGCGCGGGTCTTAAGCTAGTTGATAAATTAATTTAAAACTCCATCTATTTTTACAGCTCAATTGCCATAATTATCTTAAAAGCATTTTTTTTTTGAGAATTTTCACAAATTTAATTGTTTTATTATATATAAAATTATATTATATATGAAAATGTTATTTTATACATAAATTATTGTATTGTATGTGTATATCTTCTTGAGTACTTTTCAATTTTTTTTGGCTTTATCAATAACTTGCTAAGCTCGAGTAAACCGGAGGTGTGAAAAAAAAGAAGAAGAGAGTTTGCATTATTTTTTTTTTTTTTTGTCATCTTGTATTATAAAAGCACAAAAGCTAGAGACCAGCAAATACAAGGAGGCCCAACCAAGGGCAAACAAAAAAACCCAACACGGCTAAAAAGAAAGCCCAAAAAAACCAGATAAAAAAGTCCAAAATGAAGAAGGTGAGTCAACCCGAACACATCCACGCGTTACATTGATAGCGATGGAGAGACACGTGTCCGAGAATTGAAACGCCACCGATCTTCACGACAAGAAAATCGTCACCGGAGCAACTTCCCGAAGATCCACCGGACACACCGGAAACAGGATATCAGAAAGAAGAGACCGTCGGACAATTTTAGCAAAATGAAGAGCCATAACGCCAGCGGTTTAATCACATGAGCTCCATCATCAGAGAGCAGCCTTCACAGAAACCCAGACGCTTTGCAGGTCTACGGCTCGGAAAAGAAACTAATCGTCTTCAATCGACCAATCAACCATCAACTTTCCGGCATGCAGTTCGGTCACCTTTAAAGATAAAGAAAAGCACGAAGATGAGACAACCTCTGACGAGGGGAGAAAGATCAGACGACAGGAGATTAGAAGAGAGTCGATTGCAATGAGGAACCACAAGAACCGTAGACTGAAACAAAATCGGGATGAACCCGAGGAGAAGCCGCCGTCAACACAAAGTAAAGTGCGACGCGGAGACAGGAGCCAGCCGTTCTTCACCGGATAGAAAGGTGAGAACGCCGGAGACCAAAGCCGACCATCCATCATGACAGATGCGATGCCGGAGACCAAAACCGGTCGGATGAGACCGAAGCCGGTGAGAGGCTTGAACGATGGCGAAGAAAACCATCGTAAAAACTGACAACAAAGCTTTCTCAATCTCCTCTCTATGAAGGATACGAGAGAGAGAACAGAGATGAGAGAGAAAACACTATTTGAGAGTTTGCATTATATTTGTAACGATGAATCATAAAATTAAAAAAAAAAGTTTAAAGTCCAATATACCCTTAAGAAATGAAATTTATATGCTTTATCGATACATGCCCAGTTAATGTGGGCTTTAGCATGCATAATACGAAAACGGAGAGATTAATTTCCAAAAAAAAAAGGAACTCTTTTGGCCCAATAAAAAGTAATACCAACTCTTCGGAATCTACTCAATTGTCTCTTCCTCCAATAAAAAGTAATACGAAATTCTTTGGAAACATACACCAAGCATTGCATGCAGAATGTGAAATTAATATCTTCTTCCATTTCTCTAATTATTAACCTTTACTTTAACCAATCATGCAGACACACTCCATTTTCTCGTGTTGTATAAGAACAGAGATAAACTACACTTCTCACTCTCAGATAATCATTACTCAAGTGTCTCCGCCATGAAGCCGCAGCGGCAGAACGTCCGGGAGGGTGGTCTAACCATTTCTCTATGCGTAATGCGATCGATGACCAAACTTCATCAAAATTCATTGCTGCTTCCTGATGATCTCATTTTAGAGATATTCTCAAGATTGCCCTCGAAGTTCATAGCGAGATGCCGTTGCTTATCCAAGCTATGGGCGTCAACGCTTTGAGATCAAGGTTTCACAGAGTTATTCTTGAACAGATCTTGCGCTCGCCCTCAGCTTCTATTCACCTTCCAAAATGACAGTGATGTTGAATTTTTCTCTTCCAGATTTTGAGATTGAGGCGACGAGAAAAAGATAACCTTACTGTCATCTTGGAAGGTGAATAGAAGTTGAGGGCAAGCGCAAGATCTGATCAAGAACAACTCTGTGAAACCTTGACCTCGAAGCGTTTACGCCCATAGCTTGGATAAGCAACGGCATTTCGCTATTGACTTAGAAGGCAATTTTGAAAATATCTCCAAAATAAGATCATCAGAAAGCAGCAATAAGTTTTGATGAAGTCTGATCATCGATTGCGCGTAGCGTAGAGAAATGGTTAGACCACCCTCCAGGACGTTCTGCCGCTGCGGCTTCATGGCGGAGACACTTGAGTAATGATTATCTGAGACTGAGAATTGAAGTTTATTTCTGTTCTTATCAACACGAGAAAACGGAGTGTGTGCATGATTGGTTAAAGTAAAGGTTAATAATTAGAGAAATGGAATAAGATATTAATTTCACTTTCTGCATGCAATGCTTAGTGTATGTTTCCAAAGAATTTTTTTTTTTAACACTGAAAGTTTCATTCATCATCAAGGGAAAAACCCAATCAAGGACGAAGCCTCAACCAAAGTACGTGGAGTACAGGCTCGGGGACAAAATGAGACCCTAAAAAGCCAAAAATAAAAATAAAATCAACTACCAATAGGTAGTATTACAGCAACGTACTTTGTGTATGTTTAGTGTATGTTTCCAAAGAATTTCGTGTTGTATTTTCTTGGAGGAAGTGACAGTTGAGTAGATTCCGAAGAGTTGGTATTACTTTTTATTGGATCACGAGAGTTCGTTTTGTTTTGGAAATTAAACTCTCCGTTTTCGTATTATTATGCATGCTAAAGCCAACATTAATTGGGCATGTATTATAATTGTTATAATTTGGATTTGTTATATTAACCGAAGTCAAAACAAGTTGTAGAAGTAAAGCGGCTGCATAAAAGAAAACACGAAGAGTTCGTGCATGGGCTTTAACGTGCATAATCTCTAATTCTTGATTTTCTTTCTTTATAATAAAGATAAAAGACTTTCAAAACCAATACGAACTCTCCCTCCAAGAAATAAACACACAAAGAGTTCGATACGAACTCAAGTCTTTCCAGAACGATAACGAACTCTACTCAAGAGTCTCCGCCATGCAACCACCGCGGCAGAACGTCTCGAAGGGCGGCGAACTAACCAATTATCGAGGCGTTACACGATCGATGACCAGACGTCATCGGAACTCATTGCCGGTACCTGACGACCTCGCTATGGAGATATTCTCGAGGCTGCCGCCGAAGGCGGTGGCGAGATGTCGTTGCGCATGCAAGCTCTGGTCCTCCATGCTTCGCCGTCAAGATTTCACAGAGCTTTTCTTGACCAAATCTTGCGCTCGCCCTCAGCTCCTTTTCGCCAGGGAAGATCGCAGCGTCAGTAAGTATATCTTCATCTCGTCACCTCAGCCTGAAAATCCCCAAGAGAACTCGTACGTTGTAGCCGCCAATCATCTTGCGCGTTTCCCACGTTCCAATGGATTCTATGGTTGTACTTGTACCAGTGGCTTCTTCTGTTATGGAGATGATCGGAACCTTAAGGGGCTGCAAAGACCAGTGCATGTTCCGGTGATATGTAACCCCAGCACGGGACAGTCCTTGACCTTACCGAGATTGATCTCGAAAAAGAGGTATGGAGTGCAGAGCTATCTTGGATATGAGCCGATGGAGAAAGAACTCAAGTTATTGTCGATGAACAGCTCGCTTGTAAGTAATGAGTGGATCTCTGTGGAGCACCAAGTTCTGACATTAGGAACCAAGAAACTGTCATGGAGGTTGGTCGAGTGTTGCATCCCACATCGTTCTTCAAGTAAGTGGATATGCATCAGTGGTGTTCTTTACTACGTAGCTAGAGCAGCCGGATCTTCAGTGAATTCTATGGTAGTTTCTTTCGATTTGAGGTCCGAGAAGTTCAGCTCTGTCAAGTTCGGTAAAGCAATACCTGATTCAACAACTCTGGTAAACTACGATGGGAAACTAGGTTTGCTTATGTCTGGAGATTCTCATGATGCTAGTGGAGCAAGAACAAGTTTTGAGCTGTGGGTTGTACGAGACGCTGCAAAGCACGAGTGGTTCAATCACATATACGTATTACCACCTTCCTGGGAGGATGTGGTTTCAGAGACCATGTACATTGCTGGAATGATTGGTACAAATGAAATCGTCTTCTCCCCGAGCTACCAAAGAGTGCCTTACTATGTCATCTACTTCAACGTGGAGAGAAAGACCATCACAAAAGTTGGAATCCAAGGACTAGAAGCGTTTCATGGTGGGAGTTTCCACACCTATCTTAACTACGTTCAGAATGTGAAGCTTCTTTAAGCATTTTATAAGTGAGAGACAAGTGTAGTTTTCATTTTGTGTGTTTCGTTTTCTTCTAGCATCTTAGTTTGAAAAAGCCCCACCTGTTGTGGATGATATAGGTAATCTTCTTGTTACAAACTCTTTACAAATGTATATAATAATCCAAAACAGAGTAGTTTAGAATGTGATCTTTGAATGCTATGATAGAGTGAGTAAGAGTTTCTACTTTCTAGATCCATGAAATTAGCAGAATGTTATTATTTTCTTTAAGATCTCACTTAACCTAGCCAGAAAATGATGTTTGTCCAGACCCTTGTAGACGATATGATAAATCACAAGGTGTACGTCTAATTTTTGTGCCGTTTTTGGATTTGTATCGAGTAGAATCTTGAGTTCATGATGGTGATTCAATTATTAAGAAGCTTGATCCAAACCGAGATGTTTATTCCTGTTATCTATCTCTTCCAAGTAAACGCTTAAAGCACCGAGTCGAATAAGACTGGGAACTCGTGTTATAAACTTATAAAGGGTAGATTAGCTACACTCGCGGCAACGTAGATATATAAAAATCCCCCCGGCCCGCTATATGGAAGAATGTAGTTGCAGTCTTGCAGAGGCCAAGTTATACTTTATCGGAGTGGCTGGTACCAATGAAAATTATGTTGTCACCGCGTTATCCATCCTAACTGTACTGTATACAAGCCAATATTTCAATTAACAGACAATATAACTATTACGTTATATGATTATAATAAGTGAATATTTATAATCTAATATTGGCACATACATATTTTAAAAAATGTTACTCCTATACAAGGTGTTCTTTTGGTACGGTGAGTAGACGAGACCACTACATTTCAGTTATATAACCCTCTATTCCAAACTTACGAGATGAACATGAATCTATATTATCAGATGCCAAATCTCAGCAAAAATACACTTCGATCATCTATCTTTTTTTTTTTTAAACACTTCGATTATCTATAATCTGACATGTCTCTTATCAAAGACATTTTTGGCAAAACGCATTAATTTTTTTAAAAGATTAAAGCTTTTAAAGTATCAATTATCCTCTCTCGCCGATGGCGAACCCCTGGTTCCCTGCCAACAGTGCTTCCGCCTTGTCTCCTCCGCTTCTCACCCCTGGTGATCGTCGCTTCCTCGCGCCCCCCCCCGACCCTCCTGACCCTGACCCTGATAACCCTCTCTCTCTTGCTCGTTTCCCCCCCCTTAACTCCCCCAGCTCTCTTACTTCTAAATCCTCAAAAACTTCTCGTACTCTGTTGCAATCTTGTTCAGTTACAGCATCAAAGAGTTCGAGCGTACCACCAACTGAATCCTTCAACGGAAAAACCTCAACTTCAGCAATTTCAGATCCTGTTCTTCCTAGATCTGGGAACACTGTTCCAAACTTTGATAATTTCAAAATTCTTCCCCCAAAAACTTCATCTCCAATCCATACTAACAGAGCTTCAAACCCCCTCCCTAAGCTTCCCCCTCCTTCTGAAGCCCCACAAAATGCCAATCATAACCCTAAAACTGTCCCTAACCCTAACCCTGTTCCTGTCTTTCAGGTTCCTCCCTTCACTCATGTTCCCCTACAAACTAAGCCGACAAACACTGAAAGCTCGTCTCAGCCCATTCCTCCAATAGCAGAAAGGATCCGAAAATCTGTGGATAAAACACTCCGTAGGCTTGCACCGGTAACTGTCTCGGACTCAGGCCGTCCTCGTGTCCTCATACCGGAGAGTGTGTTTCAGAAGGGTGCGGAGCTGCATAAAGACTTTATCATCTGCTACTTCAACGGTCGTCCTCCGCCATTCAACCATACTCAAAATGTCCTAAACCACTTATGGGGGAAGGGTACTCGTGTAGAGATACATACTAATCCCCACACACGTTCTATGCTAGTAAGAATCCCGTCTGACTATCTAAGACAAAAGATCCTAGAAAAACGTGTATGGTATATTGGAGACTCGATGTTTCAGGCTGTTCAATGGACATCATCGGCTTCCACTGCCTCTCCTCCACTGGAATCCATTCAGATTTGGGCCCACCTCAAAGGCATTCCTTTAGACCTTCGTCACGAGGAAGGTCTAAGCCTGATTGCCGGTCTAGTGGGAGATCCTAAAGAAACGGACGACTTCACACTTAACCTAGTCAGCTTGACTATGTCCCATGTCAAAGTGGCGGTTGATTTGACTAAGCCTTTGCCATCCGTGGTGGAATATACTAGGCAATCAGGAGAAGTGGTGGAGGTGTTAGTCACATACCCATGGGTGCCACCTACATGCTCCCATTGCAATGAACTTGGTCACATCATGAAGAATTGTCTCCAACAGCCTCCTCCAAAGCAGAACCCTCCTCGCCGTCAGGGTAAAGAAGTTGAAACAAATGATACGGCCCCTAAGTCGCAGAGAACTTCAAAATCTGATAGGCTTAATCCTGCCTCTGGACCAAAGAAGGTGGCTGAAAGTTCCTCCTCTGTTCCTCCTGAGAAGTCTTCTGCAGCTTCTTATACTCCACATAAGTCTCCTGCAGCCTCTCCTACTCCACAGAAACCCCCTTCTCCCCTCCATGAGCCCCCTGTCTCTACCCCTACGTGTTTGCCTCCTGCTGTTACCCCCTTGCCCTTAATTGTTCAACCACCAAAAAAGTCCCACCCTCCCCCACCAAATGATCCACCTTCAGCTACTGTCCAGCCTCTTTCCCTTTTTGTTTCCCCCACCTCTCCTCCTGAACAACCAAAGAAAAGACCTCGCCCTTGCAGCTCTCAGCCCTTCCCTTCCTTTACTGACCAATTAAATTTTTTCTCCCTCCCCAAATCTCCTATTAGGCCACCAACCCCCTTGCCTTCTATCTCTTTTCAAACCTCTTTTGGCCCCAACCCTTTTGATGTGTTGTCTACTCATGGTCCTCTTCCTCCAGAAGAGGTCATTGATTAGCATCTATGAATACTAAAATATTTTTTTGGAATGTCCGCGGATTGAATGACCCGGACAAGCATATCCCTTTTTGTCAATGGCTTGCAAGTCATCAGCCATCTTTTGGAATCATTTTGGAATCCCACATCAAGGATCACAACTTAAGTCACCTCATGAGCAAACTTTGTAGAGGCTGGAACTACACTTCCAACCACTCTATGGATGATGATGGTCGTATCATTATCCTCTGGAAAGACTCAGTTGCAGTTCGTGTTCTGCAACAATCAAGGCAAGCAGTTACATGTGAAGTTAAGCTGTTAGGATCACCTCCTTTTATCTACACAGCGATCTATGCCTCAAATGAAAGTGCGGAGAGAACGGACCTGTGGGTTGAACTCCTCAACACTTGCCAAACGTTTTCGCTGGATACTGTCCCATGGATGATGGGGGGTGATTTTAACCAAATAGTTCATCCCTCGGAGCACTCAAATGATGATGTAAACTCCATGACCAGTCGAATGGTTGAGCTTAAGGATTGTATGACTCAAATGGGTCTATATGATCTCCGATATCAAGGTCCTGTCTTCACTTGGACGAACAAGCAGCCTGAGTCTCCCGTAGCTAAAAAGCTTGATCGCCTTCTCATCAACAGCCAACTCCTTAACCTCTTTCCAAACTGCTCATCTTTTTTCCTACCCGCCCTCACGTCCGACCACTGTCCCTGTCTCCTTGATCTGGCCTATAAAACCCCTTCCCATGGTACCCGTCCATTTAAATTCTTCAACTATCTAACCAAACACCCAGACTTTCTTCAGGTGGTAAATGAAGCCTGGACACAAGCCGGAAGCATTGCTTGGAACCTTACAGCGTTTTGCTGGAAACAGAAACAGATAAAGAGAGAGTTAAAAACACTAAACAGAGAGAATTTTTCACAAATACAAAAGAGAGTGAGTGAGGCTAACCAGTTGTTGCAAGATGTGCAGGTACAGGTGATGCAATCCCCGACGCAGCAGTTGTTTGAACTTGAGAAACAAGCCTTGGAAAGATGGAACTTCCTGCGTATGATAGAGGAGAGCTATTTTAAGCAAAGATCTCGCATAAATTGGCTTAAAGAAGGTGATCAGAATACCACCTACTTCTATCGGATCGTTCAGACTCGCCTCAGCTATAACACCATCCGATCCTTCATCCTCCCATCAGGCGTCGTTCTCTCAGACCCTTTGGATATGAGCTCTCATGCTATTCATCACTTCACTAAGATCCTAGGTCCTACGCCTCTTTTGCCTCTGACAATTTTCTCAACTAGAGAATGGTTCCAGGAGCTTTCTCCCTTCCGTTGCTCTCTGCCCCAAGGCCAGCTTATGATCTCTATCCCCTCTAACGATGAGATCACCTCTGTTCTCCACAGGCTCAATCCTAACAAGGCCCCGGGACCTGACGGTTTGACCTCAGGATTCTATAAGGCAGCATGGAGTGTTATTGGCCCAGAAGTTGTCTCATCCATTCGCCACTTCTTCAACTCTTCCTTCATGCCATTGGCTACAAACTCAACTATCCTCTCACTGGTTCCAAAACATACAGGCGCCTCCATGATCACAGATTACCGGCCGATCTCGTGCCTTAACACCCTATACAAGGTGGTCTCCCGGTTGCTTGTGAAGAGACTAAAACCAATTCTCACTCCTCTCATCGTACCTAACCAAACGGCATTTGTAAGAGGAAGGCTGTTAGTGGAGAATACTTCATTGGCAGGAGAACTGATTAATGGTTACCACAAAACTAATGGCCAGAAACGCATCACTATAAAGGTTGATATTGCGAAAGCATTTGATACCTTGTCATGGACCTTCCTCTTCTCTTGCCTTGAGGGTTTGAACTTGCCATCTGTCTTCATCTTTTGGCTGCGGGCTTGTGTGTGCACAACTAGCTTCACGGTCGGATACAATGGTGCGATCAACGGATACTTCAAAGGAACACGGGGCCTGCGCCAGGGGGACCCTTTGTCGCCCTACCTCTTTGTCATAGCACTCAATAACTTATCATTGATGTTGAAGAAAGCTGCGCAGGATAGGAAGTTTGGTTACCATCTCAAATGCTCAACTACTAAAATGACCCACTTGTGTTTTGCAGATGACTTACTTATTTTTGTAGATGGGAATATTGAGTCTGTCCAAGCAGTGCTCCAGGTTCTTCGAGAATTTGAATTGCGATCGGGACTGGCGGTAAGTGTGCATAAAACGACCTTCTTTGCCTCGGGTCTCACCGCTGACGAAGCTAACACGATCCAGTTCTCCACGGGTATGCCTCTCGGTTCTCTCCCTGTTCGCTACTTAGGTGTCCCTCTCGTCACTAAGAAGCTGACTCTACTGAACTGCGAAGTCCTCCTCCAGCAGATAAAAAGTAAATTTTCTTCGTGGAGCTCCAAATCACTTTCATTCGCAGGAAGACTTTTGCTCATTAAAACAGTCATAGCAGGCATAAACACGTTCTGGTGCTCCACCTTCATCCTACCGAAGGCTTGTGTCAATCGTATCAACTCCTTGTGCGGTGTTTTCCTCTGGAAAGGCAATGTAGAAAGTCATCATACTGCAAGAGTTTCTTGGGCAGTGGTTACAAAACCAAAGGAAGAAGGAGGATTAGGGATTAAGGACTTATCTACATGGAACAAGGCTTGCTGTCTCAAACTCATATGGCTCCTCTTCTTCCAATCGGGGTCAATATGGGTAGCTTGGTTTGTTGCGGAAGTGCTGCAAGGTAACCTCAGCAACCTATGGACAACAATGCCAAATAGGAGGTTCTCTTGGCAAGTCAATAAACTACTGAAGCTGAGCCCTTTGCTTTATCAGTGGATCAAATTGCGAGTCTCCAATGGAATTAACTGTCGATTTTGGACTGATAACTGGTCTTCTCTTGGCAGTATGAGGCAGTATCTCCAACTAGGAAACACTTCACTAGGGATTTCAGAGCAGGCAACTCTGGCTACCCTCTACACTAATGGTGGTTGGCAGATACCCCCTGCTCGCTCTGAGACACAAGTTCAGGTTCACGCCATTCTCACTACTCTGCACCTAAACGAAGAAGATGATTATTATGTCTGGGAGATTGAAGGAAAGACTACAACAAAATACTCAATTGGGCAAGTGTATGATCACCTGAGGATTCATGAAGCTTCAGTTCCTTGGCACCAAACGGTCTGGAACAAGGGAGGGATCCCGAGGCATAGCTTTCTCTCTTGGCTACTAGTGCTGAACAGGTGCCCGACTAGGGACAGAATCATAGGTTGGGGCCTTCCTACCTCACCCCTCTGTCTGCTCTGTAATCTGCAATGTGAAAGTCGAAACCACCTTTTCTTTGAATGTCCTTACACCTGGAGTATCTGGAGTGTCCTTTTCCGGCGGTGTGGATTTCAACCGGAAAGAGACTGGACTAGAGTACTGGAGCAGCTTCAACGTCAAAACCGAAGATCTCCGATTGGTATCCTCTCCCTACTTTGCTGGCAATCTTGTCTCTACTGGTCTTGGTCTGAAAGAAATACAAGATTGCACCTGAACGTTTTCCGTTCACCTGATTCGCTTATCAAACGTATTGATAGGCAAATTAGGGACAGGATTCTCTCTCTCCGAAGTGCTAACCCCTCATCTTCCTCGGTCATGATGCAGCAATGGCTGTCCTGATTCTGTTGTTGTTTTCTGATCGCTAGCTCCACCACCCCTTTTGCCTCACCGTCACGTCTTTTTTCTCTTCACCGTCACGACTACGGAGTGCGTCTCCTCCTCTTCCCGTTAATTCCTATGCTTCCTAGTGGGCCTTAGTTTGATATTAACTTATGATTCTTGATTGGGTTGTGTTTGTTGTCTGGGCTGGGCTCTTGCAAGAAAAAACTGAAGCTTTTCAGCTTGTAAACTTTTATTTTCTCCTTTACGTTTTTAATATGAAAAATCAGTTGCAAAAAAAAAAGATTAAAGCTTTTAGATGCATGTTGTGTTGTCACAGTTCACTTTCAGCCTAATTTTATTCATTGAACAGCCAAGCAAATGGGCTAGCCAAATGAGAACCAAACCTACCAATATTTACTACTTTCTTAAGTCTTATGTAAAATATTTAGGGCAATCTAAAATGTTATGGAAATATATGTATATGTTATATGTATATACAAGGTAATAATCCGTGCATGAATGTGATTATTAGTTTCGTTATTTTTTAATAAGGAGACATTAATCTGTTTAATCTGGATATCGGTTCGGTTTTATGTTATTTTTTAGTTTTTAATCTCCTAAAATATAACTATCATTTTAAATCAATATTTACTTGGGTTGTTCAGTTAAAATGTTTGATGTTTTTTGTTTTTTTTTCTCTGTGATGATCAAAAATTACTATTACTTGTTTGTTTTCATGTTATAATTTGTCGAACCAATAGTTTCATATTATAGTTTCTAAATGGATAATAGTAAAAAAAAAGAAAAGAAAATTATTAAGACAAATCATTTTACTACAATTCGGTCGATAGTGAAAGAAGTATTAAGAAAAAGAATATTTCAACTTCCAAAAAATTAGATATTTCAGTGGTGGTAAATACTTTGTTATAAGGTGCTCACGTCAATATGCACATGTATGTGTATATGTATGTAAGAGTATATAAAGATGGTTGATAAATATATAAAGATACTGTTAATTAAATATTAAATCACATTTTTTTAAACAAAATAGTACATGAAAAATAAAATTCTTAAAATAAAATTATTTAAAACAAAAATATTGTAAAATTTATATAAACTATAATATATAACTTATATATAATTCTTTATATATATATATATATATGCATAAAACAGATCGAATTGGATATCCGTTCCTATAAATATTGATATTTGTGATTTGCTTTTCTTTTTACGGATATTGCATTTTAGTATTTGATTTGCTTCGTAGAGTAACGGATATCCAGATTTTTCGGTTCGAATCAGAACGGATAACGAATCGAATCAAAATTTATGAATAATTTGTTCAGCTCTATTCGTAAACAGTAAAAATAACGTAAAGAAAAACCATGCATGTGAGTTTTATATTTAAAAAATACGTAAAGTACATAGTGTGAATATATTTATGTAGAGTTTTGCTGAGAAACTCATGTGGCATGTGTCTATTTTAGTGTGAACGCATTTATTACAATGCTTCTATACGTTACATGTGTCCAGTTTAGTGTGAATTCATTTATTACAATGCTTCTCCTTTAATATATAAGAGATATATTACCTTACAAAACAAATAAGAGATAAACTTAAAAAAAAAAGTGTTGGGAGTAAGGAATATTTTTCAGTCATAAGATCAAATTTGATCTTCACTTTCTATTCAAAAGAAGCCATGTATATAAAGGGGGTCATGGGCAATGGCCTCATTTGTATCATGCATAATGTGTAATTCTTGGCTTTCCTTCTTTAGAATAAATACAGAGATTTTATTTCCAAAACAAAACAAACTCTTTGGTCCTAAGACAAAAAACACCAACTCTTCGGAATCCGTCCCTGCCATGAACGTCTCGGTTCTAACATTTTCTCCGCGCCTTGAGAGTTCATTGCCAATTCCTGATGACCTCGTTTTCGAGATATTCTCGAGGTTGCCGTCAAAGGCGATAGCGAGATGCTGTTGCGTATCCAAGTTCTGGGCGTCTATGCTTCGCAGTCAAGATTTCACAGAGTTGTTTTTGACCAAATCTTTTGCTCACCCTCAGCTTCTATTCGTCTTCAAAGATGACAGAGAGATTGTATTCTTCTCGTCGCCTCAGCCTGAAAATCCTGAAGAGAACTCGTATGTTGTAGCCGCCAATCATCTTGCACGTTTCCCCGGAAGAGAATTTAGTTGCACCACTGGCTTCTTGTGTTATGGAGTTAACCTGATCCGGAATTGTGAGTTTGAGAAGGTGATATGTAACCCCAGCACGGGACAGGCCTTGACCTTGCCAAGATTTAACTCGAGGTTGAGGGTTGGAATGGACAGCTATCTTGGATATGACTCTATTGCGAAAGAATTTAAGCTATTGTCAATGAACAGCTCGCGTGTAACTGATCGTTGGATCTCTAAGGAGCACCAAGTTCTGACATTAGGAACCAAGAATTCGTCATGGAGGTTGGTCGAATGTTGCGTACCACATTATACTTCTCGTAAGTGGTTATGCATCAGTGGTGTTCTATACTACGCAGCTTCAGTCAACAGTTCTTCCTTGAATTCCATGGTAGCTTGTTTTGATTTGAGGTCTGAGAAGTTCAGCTTTGTCAAGTTCATGGAAACTTTCAGTAGAACAATGCATCATTCGACAACCTTGGTAAACTACGATGGCAAACTAGGTTTGATTATGTCGAGGAGTTCTCGTCATGTTAGTCAAGCAAATAAAAGTCTTGAGCTGTGGGTTCTACGAGATGGTGCAAAACATGAGTGGTCCAAACATGTATATGTATTACCACCTTCGTGGAAGGATGTGGTTACAGAGACCATGCGCATTATTGGAATGGTTGGTACCAGTGAAATCGTCTTGTCCCCCAGCTTCCAATACGTGCCTTCCTATATCATCTACTTCAATGTCGAGAGCAAGAGGATCAGAAAAGTTGGAATCCAAGGACTGGAAGCGTTTCAGGGTAAAAGATCCTACACGTATCTCAACTATGTCGAGAATGTGAAGTTTATTTAAGCATTTTAGTGAGGAAAGTGTAGTTTCCATTTAGTGTTTTTTTTTAACGTCAAAGTTTGAACAACCCATCTCTTGTCGAAGATTACACAAGGGACTATAGAAAATATTATTTTCATATAACAACACAATATCTATGAGAATTGTCTTATTTTTTTTTAAAAAATATGTTTTTATTTTTGATAATTTTATTATATTAATTTACAATCGATGAGCAATAGAACATATAAATCTAGTATAATTAATATAAAATTTGTTTTTAATTATAAAATAAATTATATATAAAAGTTTATCAAGGATATCGTTGACTTTAATCGTTCTAACTTTTAACGTGATAGCTGGTATACGAAAAATCATTTCATAAATTATACTATACTAGGTATTATGCCCGCACATACGGGCATAATTTCCCTACGTATAATTATTAGTTTATAACTTATTAACTCAAAAACTAACATAATAAGTTATTATTTATGTTCTCAAAATTTTTAAATCAAATATCAAACTATTCATATATGACAAAGTTTTTTAATCAAAAATATATATATGCTTATTATTGGTTTAGACTTAAAAAAAATTCACATATTAGAAATACTTTTAGAAAATATCTTTATACAAATATTTTTGCTTGATTAACATTTAACTATAAATTGTTTTATTCTCACCCTTTTAACTTTTATAATAGAAAATGTTATTTCCAGATAACAATACAACACATTTATGAATTATCTTATTTTTACAAAATATCTTTTTTATTTTTGACAATTTTTAAACTAATATATATATATATATACAACTAAAATAAACAGAAACTAAATTTATACATTTATATATATATTAATATTATGATGAACATAGACATAAATCCAATATAATGTAAAATAAAATTTATTTTCTAAAATTTAAATTTAATGAAATCTTAAATATAAAAGTTTGATAAGCCAAACAAAAAAGTAATTATAAAAATATTATACTATATACAAAATAAAATAAAATTTTATATGTTTTCTTCTAGAAAAAACTAGGTAAGGAACCCGTGCGATATCACACAGAAATGCATTTTATAAAACTAAATATGCCTGATTTTATAAAATAAATTTTTTAGATTTTATAAAATAAAATTTTTACTAAAATTCTTTACAATTATTTTTAAGGAAATACATGTAATACAATTATTTTTAAGGAAATACATGTGTTACAAGGAAAAGACACATAAATTTTAAGAGACATCATTTAAGATGAAAATTTGTGTCAATATACACTGGTTCGGCGACATGTCGCTACCAAAAGATGGCTTTTCCATACGTTTCTTTGGTGTCATAGATTGAAAGAAGAACACAATTTGTATATCACGTCACACTTGTGAAAACGTCCGACCATGGAAGCTTTGTCCTACGGATTTGAAATTTCAAACTCTGGCTGCGTCAACGGGAAAATCAATTTCCAAATACAAATAACATTTATCCATCACTCCGAAACGTCCGATCACCATTAGACATACCTTTTGATGGTGACCTCTTTTGATGACTGAACGACGACACACCTTTTAAACTGATTAATAGATTGAAGTACTGGTTGGAGTTGTGTTCTCTGAGAAAGCTTCATTCAAGTCCCAAGGAAAAGCTTTGGTTCATCATCATATCTGCTATAACCGGCCACTTCGATAGCCACAACTGATTTCGAATAGATTTTGACGAGAATCTAAACCGCCACGGCGCCACCGCCGTCACCGTTTATGACGAGAAACCAACTTTATAAAGTTGATCAGAGAGAAGAGCAAGAAGAAGAAGAAAGTTGTGGCGCTGAAGACGCTGCCATTCCTAATATTGACCACTAACTGGTTACAAGTCTGTCTTGTCAAAACAGAGGATTCAACGCCATTCATCTCCGCTATAGAGCTGCGTAAACTCACCAGCAAAGCCTACCCAACCGAGTCGGGGTCCTTGCAAACTTTCTTGAGAGCACACATTGGCTCGTTCTCTAACCAATCTTTAAGGTTTTAGTTTCAAGTTCATGTTAAACAATGAAACAAACAAGTACTAAACATGCCCTTATTTTTTTGTTTTAAGTACGGATCTGGACCTCTGGTGTCTATGGAGCAGATGTCTTTGATCGCATTTGGCTGCCTTGCAACTCTGAAAACTGGTCACAGATTAGAACCGATAATAGTGTAGACAACGATATTGAATTTAAGGTGCCAGAAAATGTTATGGCCACGGCCTCTGTTCCAACAGACCCGGACGCTGATATGAACATTTCGCGACCGGGTTGCACCAGACATCACGGTTCTACGTCTTCCTACACTTCTCAGGGATCCAAGAGCTCGATCCCATTGACACCAGAGAGTTTAAGGTGATGTACAACGGAAGACTCATCATAAAGCGCTTTAAGCCAAGAACTTTCTATACTCTATCCTTTATCCAAGAGTAACTCGGTCCGAATGCATATGGACAGTGCACATTTTCACTTCAAAAAGACTGTGAGTTCCACACTGCCTCCTCTGCTCAACGCCATGGATGTTTACATGGTGAACTCACTATCGCAGAATGAAACCGATACAAAAGAAGGTACTTTATATGAATAATCAAACAAGAAAAATGTGTCCATGAAAGTACGTATATGACAAAAACACAAATTGAATGTATGGAAGACAAACCTTTTCATCTAGTAAAAGAAAATTGAGACTAGTGATTTCATTGTTTAGTTTAGTATTTTTGGCTATCCAAACACGTAAAACTCTTCCTACTATTTTTTGTTGATAATATTTCATTTGAATATCTTCTAAAAGTTTGTAACCAAATAACTGCGTAGAACTTTTTTTCACCATTTTATAATTAGTTAGACTAGTAAAAAAATTATTTTGAGAAATGCATGGACATCGACTATTTATAGATTTTGAAAATCTATTTGAGTAGTCACATATTTTCAATTTAAATGGTCACATTCTTTCAATTTAAAAGTAGTTATTTTGAAAATATACTTATATGAATAGTCACAATTTTTCAATTTTAAAAAGATAGGTCATAACTTTTCAATAGTCACAACCTTTCACATAAATAGAATTCACAACCTTTGGAATTAATTGGGATTGCTATTATTAGTAGATATCAGCGGTATTTAGGCAAAACCCAATAAAACATTGGCCTTAGTCTCTAAAATAATTTGTAGACTTTTTGCATAATCTCCTATATATTATTTGAGAAGCATTGCAACGTTTTTTGTAGCCACATGTCATCACTAAAATGATTCTTAGAATCTTTAAAGAAATATGTTGGTCCATCTAAATATATAATAAGTTTTTTTTATTAAACCACAATAAATACATTATTAATGTGCTTCATTATTTCCTTAAATAAGATTACGGAATGGCCTAATGTGGCTAAAGTATATATGACAATTAATGATTTTGAATAATAAAGATTTGATAAAAATAAGTGTGTATTATAATTATATTTGTTTAATTTTAAGCTATTAAAATAAATTAAACAATCATAGTAACCATATAATAAAAAATTTAAAAATTATTTATATAATATATTTTGAATTTTTAAAAACGAATATAAATTAGTAAAAGTGTTTAAAGTTTCACATTCAAATTTTGTGATCTATGATTTAAAACTTTTGTTATGACATGATACAAATAATTAAAAAATAATATAAATTGAAAGTCTCATTTAATAAGTATCAAAAATAAAAGATATATAAATATATGTATCATTTTAAATTAAACTATATGCCATATAAAAATACATAAATATCTTAATTTTGAAATTTACTTTGAATTTTTTTTGATAAAAAAATTGAAAAAATATTGACAACTAAATTTTTTGAAATATTATAAATTACTTAAACCATTAATTCCACAGTAAAAATTTTGTTATCAAGATGTTTTGCTATAACAGATACAAATGATAAAAAAAAAAATGAGCAAGAAGCATCATCTAATAAATATTAATATTAAAATATACCATATATATGTTGCTATCATTTAAATTTAATTATATATCATATCAAATAGAAAAAATATTTTTTTTGATTTATAAAATTTATTTATATATTCGCACCAATTTAATTATATAAGTAGTAGATAATGATTTTTTAATTATTCAATATATATTTATTATTTCATAATATGTTATAAACATATAATATATAAAATAATTTTTATATATAATGTTCATAAAATAATTTATATATATAATGTTCATTCCGCGCAAGGCGCGGATCTTAACCTAGTGTCTCCATATTATGAAAAATTTATAAAACTTTTAGAAAAAATATTTATAATCTTCAAATTCTTAGATCCAACTCTGTTTACGTGAAACTTTATGAAAATGGTTAGGACTTTAATTTGAGATTGTAAAAGAATCATAGCTTTTTAGTTAGCAGTTATTTATGTTATCCAATCACCTATTTACTGGTTATTATAGGCTCCCCTGGAGGAAATGGTTGTTAAAGTATAAGCTTTAGCCTTTAGTCTCTTCATGAGTAAGTCACAAAGTGACTTGTGTTAGTTCAGCTCGGCGGTGGTAGCTGGTACGGTGGAATGCTGTAAGTGATCCAGCACTGAATCCGTGCTCGGGGGTGGTACCGTAGCTCTCTTTTTTTATCTTGTCTTTATCAATAAATTGGGTAGAATAAAAAGCAAATAGCAAATCAACGTTTTTAATAAAATTCAGGTCAGACCCATCATTTTAAATATTGTCTAAACCCACAAAAGGCCCATATATTATTACTGCACTCTTTATATCTTCCCCGACCAATGATTTTGGGGATAGTTCGAAACCCTAACCTTATCATACTCAAGTATCTCGACCTTGTTGTTGATTTGAAGGAAGTAGCGCCAACTTCCCTTCTAAAGGATCGGAAGAGAGAGTAACAAAGATCTTGGAGTAACGCATATATCTCAACCAACGATGATCCAGGAACCTAAAACAATGTCTCCTCCTCCTATTGATGTTGCAAATACAGACACTCCCTCAAAGTTATTATCACAGGTTATATTTATCGATCAAAGTTATTATATATATGTCTGGTTCATACCGTTTTACTGTTATGATGATGGTCAGCAGCTGTCAGCAGCGCTTCCCAACATTGAAAATCATGTGGTTATCAATCAGAAATTAAGCGGATTCGCTACGCACTTTCCATTTCAGAGGTTTGTAACCAACTGGTGCAAATATTTATGTTTCTAGCGCATTTAAGGTATTTTCTTCGACATTCTAAACTTTTATCCATTGTCAGAGTGGTATCACTTGCCATGGATAGAGCGATCAAAGAGATTGTGTCTGGTATTGTCCGGAGAAGTGTTTGCATTGCTTGCCAAACAACAAAAGAGCTTGTGCTGAAGGTTGGCCAATCTGAACTTGTTTACCTTTTTTTTTTTATATTTCGTTGCATCTCTTTTTTTCTTTAAGTAGAGAGAATCTACAAGTTTTGATCTTGTATGTCTATCGTACATACATGTTTCGTCTTTGACTCCAGGATTATGCCTTGGAACCAGATGAGGCACGTATATATAGTGCAGCTCACTTGATGGTAGCGAGTTTAGCTGGGAGTTTTGCTCATGTGACGTGCAAGGTTTTTTTCCTGCTCAAAGGCTTGGCTTCTTAATATTTTTTGTTTACATTCTAGCTATTGTATTCATCCTTTCTTGCTTTTTTTTTATGCATTCTCTGGTATATGCAGGAACCCCTGCGCACGTCAATATCACGTTATCTGCGGCATTTTCTCCAGGATCTGAATATTAAAAGTGAAGCTCTTGAACAAATTGTGCAACTTGTGACTAATGACAACCTTGATCTGGGTTGTGCTGCCATTGAGCAGGCGGCTACAGAGAAGGTTTGTGTTCAAAATTTTATATCAAAATTTATGTTCCAGCTTTTAAGTTAGTTAATAATATTAGAAATAACCAGAATAGATTTAGAGTGGATTACAAGCACTTTGCTTGACGAGACCACCCTTGTTGTCCTTTTGTATAATTGAGCCTCACCTATAATGTTAAATATATCCATGTCCCTGCAGGCAGTACAAGCTATTGACGCGGACATTGCCCAGCAATTGTTGTTAAGGAGAGATGGGGCTGGATCCTCCCTATCGCAGAATTCTGTCAGTTTTATACCACAGTCCCTCCGCCCCAAACCGGGACAGCCGTCCCTGTCTCAACAGCGAGTTTATGAGGTGCTGTTTTTCTGACAGATAATCATCATTCGTATTTTTTTGTGTTCGTATAACTAAGCGACGATACGTGTGCATTTTTCAGGAATTTGTTCAACTTCCTTGGCAAAAGCAGTCAACCCACACTTCACACGGTTTATCTGGTGAGGTTGGGCTTGGTAGTGGTTATGGTCCAGTATGAGGAAAAAGTGCTTCGGACTCTTTGTCTGGTGTTGAAATTGCTCCTATGGATATGGTCTCCCGGGCATCATATCTTTCTGATGAGGGTTTTGAATTCCAGTTTCACTTTTAACTTTTAAGGTGCTTTAGGTGATGATTGTTTTGTTAGATTTTAGATTTTGTTTTTTGGTTTTTAGTTTTTGGTTTTTAGTTTTTGGTTATTGATTTCGCAGTAGATTTTGGTTTTTTGAAAAACTTCATTAGTGTTTTTATATTTTTGTTTTTAGTTTCTGGTTTTTGTTTTTAAAAATAATAAAATTTAAAATATTATGAATAGTAAAATAGCTATTATTGGAAAATAAAAAAAATAAAATACTATCGTCAAAGCATAAACAAACTTATTAGAAATTATTTTAAAACAAAAAATTGAAATATAAAATAAAAATTATCTTGAATCCCATAAAGATGCAGAAATTTGATCTCGAGTGCCTTCAATATAGTGCACATGAGTGTTATTATTATGTTCTTCGTCTTCATTTGAATCAGAGTCTTGTTGGTACATTACCAGTTGAATAGTTTGAATCAATATCAACATCTCATAAATTTGATAGTTTGATAAAATTATTTAAAGTCAGTGTAACTGCAACAACTTTCCTTTCCACACACCAAAAGTCCACACACCAAAAAGTCATTTTCCTTAAAACCCTCCATTTTTCTTCTTTTTCACAGATCAAAAATCCTTTCAATAACATATCGTAGCGAAGAATGTCATTTTGTTAAACATTTCTTTAAAACTACTGGGCGGACTAGCTTTATTGTATTGTCTAGGCTGATATCTTTCCCCTCTATACAAAGTAAAAAATCCAGGTTGAAGAGGATGACCAGAATCTCCTAAATAATACTCTGCAGTTGGAAATTGATGAGGCCCCTTCATTGCTAGTACTAAAACTTTTGCATCATGAGCTGATCCCGAAATACCTATATATGTATATATAAACAATATGTTCATATTGCATATAGCTAAAACATTCGTACTCGTGTCATTGGGCTTGTTCATAAAGTTATGTTAGTTTCATGTATGCTTCATTTATACTGTTGTTATAACTAAGGGTAAGTCCCCACGCAAGCGTGGGGGTTGTGTACGTTGTTGTTGCATTGTCTCTAACTCTGTAAGAGAAACCTGTGAAGTTCTTGTGAAGTTGTTTTGCCGAGATTTGGTAAAAAGGATGGTTTATGGGGTGTTTTGAACTGCAAAGTTTATTGTCTTATTGTTGTGGATGTTTGGTGTTGGGATTGTATTGTTTGTTTTGTTGTCTATGTTAATAGTCTTTGGTTAAGGGTTGAGTTTATAATTGGATACAGTAAGTTATAGTTTTGCTGGGCCGTAATAGGTCTGGAAAATGTAATATTTGAAGTTCATTGCAGAGTATTATATTGTACTGGCAAGAATGACATTGGGCTCATACTATTATTCTTAATATGCAAGGATTTGTCAACGCTGCCATTATTATTTATCTTATATATATAAAGTTGACTTGTGTGATGCACACAGCCTTCCACGACAGCAAAACATGTTGGGGCTTTTTTCGACACGTGTCAGCTCCGGAGTGGATCGGTGCCGCACACGCTCCCTCTTCCTTCTCGCGCGCGTCGTGTGATGTGTATGCTCTTTCCGTGGTCGCGCGTCCCGGATAGGCAGAGTATCTGGGCATCTGATAAAATTTGTTTGGGCTTAAGCATATTAAAAAAGGCCAATTAGTTTTAGGGTAACTTGCCTCTGCGTCATTCTTCTTCTCCCGTGCCTCCATCCTGCAAGAAAAACCATGAAGCCAAAATGTCCCTGAATCTTAACTCTTACATTTAATCTGAGTTTTCCATTCAATAACCCACTCTTCCTTCATAATGATTTCGATCTATCTCTTTGTTCACTCTCAAACCGCCTCGAACTCCATCTATAAATATCGGCCCTCACTTTCCCTTCACCTCACAACTGAAACGATTTGCTCAAACATACGATCTCCTAGAAGCAATATTCTCAGATGGCGAATTCATACACTCTGCTTGCGAATCTGAGAGCCGGTCGATGCAGTCGTAATCTGAACTTATTCAGCCATCCAAGACCTAACGCCACCATTTCTACTTCCCCGGCGAAGAAACGCTTCCTCTTAAAGTCTTTCAATCAACAATACCCACTAATCGCTCTATCTCCTCTTCATTGCAGCATTAATTCGTCGTTCATAAGCTCCTTAAAGCGTATAGATATATCTTGGTCTGGCCTCGCGAAATCCCCTACTTTCAGCCGCCTGATTTGACTAATTTTCGACTTGAAGGCATCACGGCGTAAGGAGATGGTCCAGACGAGACTCCTCCGTCTCTGGGAGGCTTTGAATGTTAGATGATGGGGGTTGATATACTGCTGCTTGGTGCAAAGGTATTTTCTTTTCAATTTTTAATTACAATTTCGTTCTGTTATCGATGATGTTAGGAAGATTTTATCTGAAAATCCTTTGTTCCTCAGGCGTCAATTAATGTGCACCGTCAGAACATCTTCAAACACTTACCAAGTGAATGATCTTTGTATGAGCTTAGTGTATGTGAAGTAACCCGTAGCAACCCCAACTTCCACTTTAGCGATAGCCCCATCGCTATTCGTTTCACTAACAAAACCGTCTTTGCGGAGCTGTCTGAGATGGACAACCCGATCCCGCTGTAGAGCTTCAAGTTGCGGAACTACGACCAATTTCTGGTATTAGAAAACACGAGTCTACAGGTTACTTTCGTATTTCCAATTTTCTGAAATCAGCATAAAATTATTTCATATTACAATTGGAATTTTATGGTATGTGTTTTTTTGACAAATATTGTTGGTAAGTTAGGGTACTAGAACTGCTTACAACGAAGAGAGCCAGAGTACACAACGCCTCATGATCACCATAATCATTGAAGGGTATATATCTACTCATCAACTTTTAAACTTCATAATAACTTAATCATACAGCATGTTTCCATGTCTCGACATGTATTAAAATGTTCCTTAATGACTATGCAGGCACTCTAATGTATGCCTAAGTGTGTTTGCTGGATAGGGCCAAGAACCGAAGGTGGTGGGTGGTTGCCACTAACTTCAAGCCAATATTGGTTGGTGGTAATGAATGAATCGCCCTGTTTAGATTATATTTACGGATTTCTTAAAATATTTTCTCATTGTTTTAGATATTGTCTCAGGACGTCTCTTTCGAATGCAACTTCAGCAACTCACTTCTATTTTGATAATGAGTGTGCTGCTGGTCAAAGTTATCTAGAGAGGTAAGGACAACCACACCTTTCTTTAGTTACCACTTAGTGTGACCTAATTAGTTCAGCACACTAACTCATACCGACTGTTGTTTAGGGTATGCAGTAGTGAGGAATGGTCAACTTTCAACCCTACGAAGCATGGTTGTCTGAAGAAGATTGAAAAGAATGACCTTAGGAGAGCTTAATGACTACATGCTGAAATCTCAACCTCAGGTAAACTGAGAACCCTTACAAATTTGAGATTCCTAAATTCAATCCGACGAATAAGTGTTTTAACAATATCTCAATAACTACACTCTACGGAGTTCATTTTCACTGGTGTTCTGAGTGAATAGAAATATGGTGCTACCACAAATTGCAGCATGGGTTCTCATCATTTTCATGTGCTCCCTCCAATGAGGAGAATGCAATTAGTTATCAGGTAATCTACCCTCAACAAACTTTGTAACAATTAATTTAAAAATCCAAAACTATCCTATGCTACGAGAGTAATACATTACACTGGATAATATATGCTAGGTGCTGTGTTCAAATGACCATGTCTGATACAACCGATATTGCTGAATTTGTTGCCTTTGACACTGTAATAACTAAACTAACTAATATCTGCGCAGCAAACCCTGGTTCGTCTTTGTTAACACCTTGTGTTCATACTTTTCTAATTATTGGAAATGGCTGTTTATAAAATTACATGATGTTGTTTATGCAGGTTTATGTTGCACAAGACTTCCAGGATTGGGACCTCCCACAATGCCTACAGGAGATTGTTGGGAGCACCTTAAACTTCCAATTGAGTCTATCTCACTTCAACTTCAGTCCATACATCAGAGTTTCGCTGTTTCCCGCATTTTTTCACAACAACCAATGCCCACTTCAGCTTAATTTTGAGGTTAATGTAAGTCCCAAATAAACGTCCAAGTTTATGCAACTTTACATGGTATCTGATAACTGATTAGGGAGTCACATTTTCAGGGTGGGAATGAAATGCCGCAAGCATGTTCTCTAGAGCAGTCCCGTGAATCAGGGTGAAAGTGATGGTAATGGGAATGTTGCAGGTGAAAGAGTGAGCCATTAGATCCAAGTCAAACATCTATTGATGGGAGGAATATAAGCGAGGACGGGTCAGTGAAGGGGGAAGGTTCCTATGGCAAGAAGCCACAGACTAACAAAGAACAAGTGGAGCTTCAGATAGAAGACTGACATGTCCTATGTTTTTGTTTAAAAATAAAACTACCAAACACTATGGTTTACTTTTTCATGGTGGACTTTTTAATTGGTTTCATATTTTAACGTTTCCATCGTATACATTTAACAGTCAAACCCAAAAAAAAAATCCTACTTCACAGACCTATCACTTTTACTAACAAACCCTATCAGCTATTTGGAAATTAGATAAAATTATATTAATGCGCTCATAAAATACATGAATTCAGGTGGCAGAAGATAACAAAACACACAACTATTGTGGTCATGTTTTTTTATTTTTCTCAACTGCCGGGGAAGATAACAGCGTTACTACTATCATCTACTCGAAGGTTTTCAGCAACCTCTTTGAAAAATAGGTTCGCGCAATATCATAAACCCTTAAACACTACGAATACATTCAAAGCTAACATAACTTCCCTTTTCAAATGGTTGTCACACACGAAGCTTCAAATCCAGAAGTCCATAAAGCAACCAGAAATTCCCAACAACTCTTCCCAGCAACCATGAGAACTATGTTTTATGACTTTAATATTTTAATTTCTAAACGTCAACTTTTTACCAAAACTAAGTCAGGACAATTGCACGTCCAAATTCACGTCTCCAACTAAAAATAACAATTCCCAAGAGGTTCGACCACAACACATACTCACCCAAATAAAATACAACCCAAAGACTATGCACAACTTTCTCAACTTGATGTAGACACTAAGCTCTGTTGACCGACCCTAGCTAACACAAACCATCAGAACACCAACTACAATCTTGTGAGCTCATTAAAACAATTATGAGCCCATATCCTATTAGAAAAACAGCTAACCCACCAAAATATTTACCACAAAACACTAACACAACTCAAACATGATTTGAAGAAAAACCGCCCAAAACTAATATTTTTTATGATATTTCGATGTCAAAAAAAAAAAACTAATACTCAAATGATCCCACCACTCCACATTACACACATAAAAATTAAAAAAACCAACATAACACAACACAAACCCATGTGTTCGTATCAATGTAAGCATTACAAAATATACCCTCACCCATATACACACTCAAACACACACACAACCAAAAAACTATACACAAAACCACAAACAAAAGAATTACACAACAAACGCATTGACATGACGTCGAAAGCTAATGACTCCAAGCCTGAGATCTACTAACATGTACTCATAAAATCCATTATTAGTTCACGGCCCTTAATGCTTAATTGGCAAGAACTAATAATTCAAACTCGATTGGACTAACAACTAATAGGTGAAAAATGAAACTAATTGAATTCAAAAAAAAAAAACAATGTTTGAACCCGGCGCGTAGCGCCGGAATACCCCTAGTTTATAAATAAAGTTACTCATTTTCGGAGGAAGAGAGTTTGCAGAAAATGCAAGACGCTACTACCAAAGTTCAAAATGAAAAAAAAAACTTAGGAAAGTAACAAAAATAAAAGATATGAAAGCTAAGTGAGCGTTGACGGTTTGTATAAATAAATCCATTAGCTAAGGGTATGACTGGTTTTCCCGTTACCAACCGCAAACGTAGCTTTTGCGGTTAGTAGCGGTTGCTGGCGTTTTGCAACAATCGCTCAAACCGTTCTAAACCGTTCCAAATCGCTCCAAATCGCTCTGAACCTCATAAATTCAAAAGCTGGTTCCAGCTAGCGTTTGCGGGAGAATAAAATTTTTTTTTTTTCCAAAACAATATAAATACAAAAATAAAAAAATTCAATAAAAAAATTAAAGTGAAATTATAAAAATGCTAAAATATATCAATTAAATTTTAATTAATATTATAAAACTTTAAAATAAAAATATTTTCTATATTTTTAAAAAATTTAAACTATAACTTTCTAAATATAAATTTTATATTTATTATAATATTATTATTTTTGATATTTTTATAATTGTATAAAATGTAAATATTATTAATTTATTATTTAACAGCTGCTGCATTTGGTAGTTAACCAGTCATAAGTATCCCGCAAACGCACAAATTTCTAACCGCAGAACCAATCGTACAAATCTCTTAAAACCGTTAGAAACCGCAACCACCCGCATCCGCAAACTCCCGCAACCGCAACCGCTGCGGTTAAACCAGTCAGGCCCTAAGTTAATAAGAATACAGAAGCCACCTTTCTTTTCTCTTTTCTCTTTTCGTAACTCTTCCGTCTTTCTAAAACGAACGATACGAACTCAGCCATGACATCACGGCGCACTACACGATCGATGACCAGACGTCATCGAAACTCATTGCCGGTACCTGATGACCTGGCTATGGAGATATTCACGAGGCTGCCGTCGAAGGCGATAGCGAGATGTCGTTGCGCATGCAAGCTCTGGTCCTCCATGCTTCGCCGTCAAGATTTCACAGAGCTTTTCTTGACCAAATCTTGTGCTCGCCCTCAGCTCCTTTTCGCCAGGGAAGATTACAGCGTCAGAGAGATTGTGTTCATCACGTCGCCTCAGCCTGAAAATCCCGAAGAGAACTCGTACGTTGTAGCAACCAATCATCTTGCGCGTTTCCCACGTTCCAACGGATTCTATGGTTGTACCAACGGCTTCTTCTGTTATGGAGCTGACTGGTTCTTTAAGAGGCTAAAATTGCCGGTGATATGTAACCCCAGCACGGGACAGTCCTTGACCATGCCCAGATTGATCTCGAAAAAGAGGTATGGAGTGCAAAGCTATCTTGGATATGAGCCGATGGAGAAAGAATTCAAGTTATTGTCGATGAACAGCTCGCGTAATGGTGAGAGGATCTCAGTGGAGCACCAAGTTCTGACATTAGGAACCAAGAATTTGTCATGGAGGTTGGTCGAGTGCTGCGTACCACATGGTCCTTCTACTAATTGGATATGCATCAGTGGTGTTCTCTACTACGCAGCAAGTGCAGATGGATCTTCAGTGAATTCTATGGTCCTTTGTTTTGACTTGAGGTCTGAGGAGTTCAGCTCTGTCAAGTTCGGTAAACCAATGCCTGATTCAACAACTACAATGGTAAACTACAACGGCAAGTTAGGTTTGCTTACGTCTGGAGATTCTCATTATGTTACTCGATCAAGTACAAGTGTTAAGCTGTGGGTTCTGCTTGACGCTGCACAACACGAGTGGTCCAATCATGTCTACGTATTACCACCTTCGTGGGAGGATGTGGTTTCAGAGACCATGTACATCGCTGGAATGGTTGGTACAAAAGAAATCGTCTTCTCCCCGAGCTACCAAAGAGTGCCTTACTATGTCATCTACTTCAACGTGGAGAGAAAGACGATCACCAAAGTTGGAATCCAAGGACTGGAAGCGTTTCAGGGTACGAGTTTCAAAACCTATCTTAACTATGTTGAGAATGTGAAGCTTCTTTAAGCATTTTATAAGTGAGAGACGAGTGTAGTTTTCATTTTGTGTGTGTTCGTTTTCTTCTAGCATCTTAGTTTGAAAAAGCCCCACCTGTTGTGGATGATATAGGTAATCTTCTTGTTACAAACTCTTCACAAATGTAAATACTCATCCAAAACAGACAAGTTTAGAATGTGATATTTGAATATGCTATGATAGAGATCAACAGAATGTTAATATTTTGGGTTAAGATCTCACTTAACCTAGCCAGAAAAATGATGTTTGTCCACACCCTTGTAGATGATATGATAAATCACAAGTTGTACATCTAATTTTTTGAGCCGCTTTGATTACATCGATAGAATCTTGAGTTACATTCTTCGAATGTCTTATCATAAGTCAAACTTCCTCATATAGAATCAAGAAAAGGTACAATTGAAATTATATAATTTTTAAAATGTTTCATATATTTTTAACGATTTTTATTTATTTTACAAATATATACTTTTAAAAAATTTCGCGGGGTAGAGGACATCCGTGACTCAAATTCGATCGATCTGCACACCCCCGACTCAAACTCCCAGCCCTACTTGTGTGAGTGATGCTCGGCGGTGGTACCTGGTAAGGTGGAATGTTGTAAGTCATCCACCACTGAATCGTGTCATAACTCCTTCCAGAATAGATAGGAAACTACATATAACAATTTTTAATTATAATGTTCATTTTTATTAAAAAACTTATTAAATCAGATACAATTTTAAATCAGTATTATAAATATATTTCAGCATTCATATTGGTAATCAATATATTAAACTATGTTCTTTTATTTCATATTTTATATATAAGATGTGAATTTTGGATCAAAACTTTTTCCATAGTAATAATCAAATTAGAAAATCTGGATTTGAAATTAAACACTTATTTTATTTGGACCAAAAAGAAATTCAGTGGCACTGAAAGGATTATAAAAAACTACAACCCATAAAACGTCAACAAAATAACAATAGCCTAGGGATGTTTAATATGGTAAAACCGACCACTTAAAACCGAACCAAAATAGAGAAAATAATTTGGATTTGGTAGTAGCGAATAAACCAGATGGATGTTATCTTAAGAAGCCACAATATATGGTTATGGTTCAATATATTAACCGATTCAACTGAATAAACTGAAGAAACCGATTAAATTAAATATATTAGTATACTTATGTATAATTTTTATAATAATTATACTTGGATCAATATTTCCAATAAGAATCAGAGAAATAGACTATAATATTAGTCATTAAGTCGTAAACTAAATATATGATAAACAAAATTATGATATTATCAGTAGATATTGTTAATATCAACTGTTAATATCTATTTTTTTAATTAAATATTTTAAATATCATATAACTATATATTAAATATATTTTTAAATAGTTTATATATCAGTAGAATAATTTCATGTTTATTGATGATTTAAAATATCATGATAAATATATAGATTAACATAAAATTTTTAAATAATAATATTAATTAAACTAATGATTTATCCTAAAATCATGAAAAATATGACAAATAAACAAATTCACTAAAATTATAGGAAAGATGACAAGTAAGCAAATTCACTTTTCAAATAATAGTATAAATAGCAAATCAACATTTTTGGTAAAAAAAAGAAAAAAAAAAGAAAAGCAAATCAACGTTTTAAATAAAATTCAGGTCAGACCCATCGTTAAACCATCATTTTAAGTAAAGTCTAAACCCACAAAAGGCCCATATATTATTACAGCACTCTCTTTTATCTTCCCCCGACAGATGATTTTGGGGATAGTTCAAAACCCTAACTGCGATTTTCGATTGTTCTTACTGCTGTGACAGTGAATTCGAGGTAAGAACTGCTGAAAACATTTGTGTGTATAAAGATTTGCCTCATGTTCGTTCTTCTGCAATTTGTAAAATCGACATTGATCGTTTATCTGGTAGAATGTGACATTTCTGTAGAATCTGTGGCTAAGTTCTAAATTGTATTTCAAGATTAGTTGCATCGAACTTTTGTTCTAGAACTGTATTTGAAGTTTAGTTTCATGTCTTTTCTCTTTCTTCTTCACAGACCGAAACGTCACTCCGCCATGTCTAGGCGCGTTACGCGATCGACGACAAGACTTGATAGAAACTCATTGACGCTTCCTGTTGAGGTCGTTATAGATATATTCTTGAGGTTGCCGTTGAAGTCTATAGCGACATGCCGTTGCGTATGCAAGCTCTGGTCCTCCGTGCTCCGCAGCCAAGACTTCACAGACTCCTTCTTGACCAAATCTTGCGCTCGCCCTCAGCTTCTTTTCGCATGCTCTGATTACCGCCACGAGATACACTTTCTCTCGTCGCCTCAGCCTGAAAATCCGGAAGACAACTCGCATGTTGTAGCCTCCAATCACCTCGCGCGTTTCCCAACTTCCTATGGCTTATTGGGTTGTACCAACGGCTTCTTCTGTTATGGAGCTAGACAGGGCAAGAACAAAGCAGTGATTGTCACGGTGATATGTAACCCCAGCACAGGACAGTCCTTGATATTACCAAGATTGAACTCGAAAGACAAGTATAGAGTGGAAAGCTATCTTGGATATGACCCCGTTGCGAAAGAGTTCAAGGTATTGTCTGTATGTGATGATGGTAAGGAGCACCATGTTCTGACATTAGGAACCAAGAAACAGTCATGGAGGTTGGTCGAATGTTGCATCCCACATCGTTCTTCAAGTAAGTGGATATGCATCAGTGGCGTTTTGTACTATATAGCTACAGAATCTGGGTCTTCTTCAGGAGCATCTATGGTAGTTTGTTTTGATTTGGGGTCTGAGAAGTTCAACTCTGTGAAACTCTTGGGAGGTTTCGGTAAAGCAATGCCTCTTTCAGCAACTATGATAAACTACAATGGCAGATTAGGTTTGCTTATGTCGTCGGAAGATACTTGTTATGTTTTTCGAACGTGTAAACGTTTTAAGCTGTGGGTTCTTCGAGATGCTGCAAAACATGAGTGGTCCAAGCATGTTTACGTATTACCACCATGTTCTGACATTAGGAACCAAGAAACTGTCGTGGAGGTTGGTCGAATGTAGCATACCGCATTACTCTTCTCGTAAGGGGATATGCATCAGTGGAGTTTTGTACTATATAGCTGCAGAACCTAGGTCTTCTACAGGGGAATCTATGGTAGTTTGTTTTGATTTGGGGACTGAGAAGTTCAGCTTTGTGAATCTCTCGCGATTGAAACGAGCACTGCCTCAGTCAACAACCCTTGTAAACTACAATGACAGATTAGGTTTGCTTATGGCGTCGGAAGATACTAGTTATGTTTTTCGAACGTGTAAACGTTTTAAGCTGTGGGTTCTTCGAGATGCTGCAAAACATGAGTGGTCCAAGCATGTTTACGTATTACCACCACTGTGGAAGGATGTAGTTGTGGATAGAATGTGTATTGCTGGAATGGTTGGTGTAAATGAAATCGTTTTGGCCCCCTGGTTCCAGTACGTGCCTTCCTATGTTATCTACTACAATGTGGAGAGCAAGACGATCAGAAAAGTTGGAATCCAAGGAATGGAGGCGCTTCAGGGTAGGAGATTAAACACCTATCTCAACTATGTTGAGAATGTGAAGCTTCTTTAAGCATTTCAAGTGACATCAAGTGTAGTATTCATTTGGAGTGTTTCTTTTCTTTTTTTTTTCTCTAGCGTCTTCGTTTAAAAATCTACCTCTTGTAGAAGATTCAACCAGGGTATGATAGACAATCTTCTTGTTACAAAAATGCTGTAACAGAGAGAGCCCAAGTTTGCTTAAGCTTGCCAGAGAATGATGTTTGTCCAGACCCTTGTAGATGATATGATAAATCACAAGTTGTATATCTATTTCTTGTGCTGTTTTGGTTTATGTGGAGTAGAATCTTGAGTTACATTCTTTGAGTGTCTTATCCATTCGTCAAAACTTTGTAAGAGATCATCGAGAGAAGGTACAAAATTAAGAAGTTGAAGGAAAAGCTATAGATGATGATGATGATTCAACTATTAAGAAGCTTGATCCAAACTTAGATGTTTATTCTTGTTATCTGCGTCTCCAAGTAGACGTTTAAAGCACCTAGTCAAATAAGGTGTGGTCAATTGAGTAGTCACAAAGGAAAATGTGCATACCTCTATTATATCAAGAGTCAAAGAAAACTTGGGAAGGCCGGCCGCAAGATGATCCCAATTGTTTAATCGTTCGTACTTGACAATTGGAAAATGTGCAAACTTAATCAAAAGCTAAAGAGGCCGACTCAAAGAACTCGCAGAATGGACGATTATTATTAAGAAATGAAGATGTTGTGATTCATTAGAGCATACAACTCCGAGGTTTGAACCGTGAAGTCCAAGACAGACCAGTTTGAATGCAACATTATGTGAATCTATACTATACTAAAAGCAGCATATACTCAATGGTGAGGCCCTCCACGTCTGCACTAAAAATCATCCAATAAAAAGATTATATTTTGACATGTCAGACAGCTATCCATTGAAGAAATTAATTGGGCTTTTCTATCCACTTTTCTCGATGATGACTATCTCTTTTCTCAGAAACTGTAGGCGATCAAGCTTCTATGCATTTATGATATGCCATCCGCTCAAGCTTTAAATCGGGTATTCATGCTGCATAAAAACACCAGTAAGTCTTTCATCCTCATCTGCAAATTTTTTTGGTTTGATATGCAGTGAGAATTTGTTTTGCTTCAGATCTAAGAAGGCTCCGCATAATGATTTTGTCGGCCCCAGTTTAATCCATTTTGCTCTCATCCTATTCTAATTATTTTATGAAATCTGATGCAGGCTCTTCAAAAAGAAAAAGAGTATACTATACTAAAAGCAGCATATACTCAATGGTGAGGCCCTCCACGTCTGCACTAAAAATCATCCAATAAAAAGATTATATTTTGACATGTCAGACAGCTATCCATTGAAGAAATTAATTGGGCTTTTCTATCCACTTTTCTCGATGATGACTATCTCTTTTCTCAGAAACTGTAGGCGATCAAGCTTCTATGCATTTATGATATGCCATCCGCTCAAGCTTTAAATCGGGTATTCATGCTGCATAAAAACACCAGTAAGTCTTTCATCCTCATCTGCAAATTTTTTTGGTTTGATATGCAGTGAGAATTTGTTTTGCTTCAGATCTAAGAAGGCTCCGCATAATGATTTTGTCGGCCCCAGTTTAATCCCTTTTGCTCTCATCCTATTCTAATTATTTTATGAAATCTGATGCAGGCTCTTCAAAAAGAAAAAGAGTACTATACTAAAAGCAGCATATACTCAATGGTGAGGCCCTCCACGTCTGCACTAAAAATCATCCAATAAAAAGATTATATTTTGACATGTCAGACAGCTATCCATTGAAGAAATTAATTGGGCTTTTCTATCCACTTTTCTCGATGATGACTATCTCTTTTCTCAGAAACTGTAGGCGATCAAGCTTCTATGCATTTATGATATGCCATCCGCTCAAGCTTTAAATCGGGTATTCATGCTGCATAAAAACACCAGTAAGTCTTTCATCCTCATCTGCAAATTTTTTTGGTTTGATATGCAGTGAGAATTTGTTTTGCTTCAGATCTAAGAAGGCTCCGCATAATGATTTTGTCGGCCCCAGTTTAATCCCTTTTGCTCTCATCCTATTCTAATTATTTTATGAAATCTGATGCAGGCTCTTCAAAAAGAAAAAGAAAAACGTCAATTCTTCGAACGATTCACTTTGGACGTTTTGTTCTTAACCTTTTTCTCTGACAATTTTTGTGAAAATCTGATGTTATAACTTATAATGTTGTGGGGATAAGGGATGGGGAAATTATAACAGCAAGTCTTAGTAAGAAATTGACTTACAGATGGTGAACAAGTTCAAACATTCCAAGGCAGAACAAACCACTTTGGCCTCGAAATTACCTTCTTCCCAACTTAATATCCACTGCAACCCAATCGCAGGAAAAGTAATTGCTTATAGATTCAGATCAGAACTGATTTGTAGGATATGACGATGATGGAATGCTTATAGGTGCTATATAGGTTATTGATTACTGGGTAACTAGGTTTTAATGGTGGCAAGAATTTTCCTTTAAAATTGTTGTAGGATATGTTCTTTCACATATTAATTGTTTTTGGATTGGTCAGATCAATATGATTTGGTTTCCTTAAGTTTCTACTGTTGTTCCTGGTGCACGTTAGTCATTCTAAAAATTTTAAGAGGCTTCACTTGAAAGAACGTCCTAAACTGTTCCCTTCTCTAAAAGTAAGAGTCACTTGCAAAACAGAAGGCCGTAGTTCAAGCTTGGATCACTCTTAAACTTTCCAATGGATTCTTATGTGCTATTATTCCTCACACGCCTTACGAACAGAGAAGAAGGCTTATGGGTTCTTCTTGGAAATTCAAACAATATCTGTTACTTTCAGAAGGTTAGTTTCATGGATGAGTCCGAAGCTATACACACTTCTTCGAGTGCTATTTTTTGGACAATAGAAAGCAAGCGTCAGGCAAAGAACAAGGAAGTTAGAGAAGGTTGGAAGCCTGTCAAGATTAGTTATGAGGAAACGCTTTGAACCTGCAGAAAATACTTATAATTTGACTTGCTTATGAGTTCTGCTTAAGAGATGCTTGGATCAGTTGTGATACAAAATACACAACTGAGTTGAGTATTTGAAAAGAACCAGTGATTTGGACTTTGGAGGGTGAAGTTGCAGAAGAAGGTATGGAGGAGGAAAAAAAAAGATGATAATAAATAGAATTATGAAAGCAAATATAGCGAGACTTAGAAGATAAGAAGAAAGGATCAAAGAAAATAAACAAGATGGGGTTGAGTTCCACAGAGCGAGATGGGGTTGAGTTCCAAAGAGCAGGATGGATGTTGAGAAACGAGGTGTTAAACTTTCACCGTAGATTTTGCCTCCAAAATTTATACTCTGATACACAAACTCAAACACTTTAGGCTGTCTTTAGCCTGTTATTTGTTTTTCAGCTGCTTTCGTAGTCGTTTTGGATTTTGATGTTTTGGACATTCGTCGACTCTCCAATTTATGTCTTGATTTGACTCTCCTAAGCTTTACTGTAAAATAAGTTAATGCTTCCTGTCTCGGTTAGTTATGTGGCTTTGGATGTAATTAAAGGTTTTACTGGATACAGAGGCTGTTATGGGACCTAGGTGGTTACGTCACTGTTACAGCAGAAAATTAATACAAGGTTGACATAACGTTACACTTGAGCAACAATAGCAAAAAGATATGAGAAAAAGGTAACAGATCCACATTTTGTGGTTAAAAACAGCTACTTTCATAAAATATTGAATGTCAAAAAATAAAATAAAAACACATTTCTCACAAGAACCAAAAAACGTTGTCCACAAACATTAATCTAAAAATATTTAAAGATGAAATAACCACATTACTTAACCATATAATATAAAAAGGTAAAATGTTCTCCTCACATAGTTTCCCATGTGAGCATTGCTTCTTTCTGGCTCCTGCTGCGAAGTCAACAGGTACCTTATGCCTTCTCAATTCTTCTTATCGATTCATTTGACGTCGATTTAAAGAAAGCTCCAATGATTAAGTAAAATCTAGGGTTTCAAATCTACCGTCTCTATGTTGCCAGCTTTCATAAAGAAATCTACCATCTCTTCCGCAAGATTCCTATGGGTTTTTCGGATTGTAAATAAAAAGGTGTATTTCTATGCCCAACTAACTATCCAGGATCAAAAACCAATAACATCAGTTGACTGCTTACAAACTTCTTTATATTTTAGACAAATCACATTACATTCACTAATTTCAACTTTTCATTTTATAAATGGGGAGTATGTAGATTTCTGCATTGTACTTAGACATTTGAGAATTTTGGAAAAAACGTCAATATTATATTCGAAAAGGTAAACCCTTCAAATAAAAAGAATTCGAAAACGTGTTCGAAAAAGAATTAAACATCACAAAAACGTATTCGTTTATGTAGTTTGTCTCTGTTTTTTTTTTCAAATTTGCTTTTGGTATACAAATTAACTCTTTAAAAATGATATAAATTAAACTAAATATATATATATATATCTTAAAACACTAAAAGTTCTAAATATATGTCAAACATAAAATAACAATAATCAAAAGTACTCTCAAACACTTTTACAAAAAAGATCTCTCTAATATATATAAGGGATTCATTTACAAAATTAAAAGTTTTTACTCTATATTTGTAAAGATTTACCACCACCTATAAAATATGTCAAATAAATATCATATTCTTATACCATTAAGTTAAATCAAAACAATTTTTAGAAACTGAGAAGATATATTAATATTTATGAATTGTCTCATATTTCTCTTCTTTTAATTATTTAGCTCAAATATATTAATACAATATTTAATATAATAATAGCGTAAAGATTCTTAATAGCTTCTTTTGTTACATTTTTCTCTTTTAGTGATAGTGCATCATCTACATATACACTATATCATTTAATATTTTAATTTAGAAATGAAAATAATTATAAATATATTTAAAATAAATATGAGATAAAATTTATATTTTCAATTATTTTAAAATAATAATATATAAACTACATATATTTTCTATCATCTAATGTTTAACTAATGAAATCTAGATATCCATATAAATATGATTGCACCATAAAAATATGAATGCCATATATATAAATATATATATTTTCAACAATTTAGAAATGAATATATGTCATTTTCATTTTCAATAATTGATATAAAAAGCCATCATCATTTTAGTTAGTTAATTATATATGAGAAATCTAAAAGGTAATTTGTCATTTTCATATAGTAAATTATGATTTTATTCTAAACAGTAAAACTGTAATGTCAGGAAAATATTTTTTTGATAAAAATAAAATATAAGAACCGGCGCGTAGCGCCGGAATACCACTAGTCATATATAAATTTATAATAAGCATGCAATTTAGAAGAAAGAAAACTAAAATGTATTTTAAGTACTAGTAGTGTAGATTTTGAAGCAAATATAGTTTATTTATCTGCGTAATTTGTTTGAAATGCTAATTTTTTAAAATTTAAATTATAATTTTTACATCATATTTGATTGAATTTTAATGCTAAAATCTCCTATTTAAGTTTAGTTTATATAGAAATCCATAAACTAAAAATTTACAGCTAAGATTGATTTGTTTTACATATAGAAGTATAGTCTAATCCATTAAAGAAGATCAGTTTAAAATTTTCAACACCTATTTCATTTTGTGTGTTTCCTATTTTTTCTAGTACCTTAGTTTGAAAAAGCCCACCTGTTGTGGATGTTAATCTTATTGTTACAAACTCTTTACAAATGTAAATACTCATAAAAAACAGACAAGCTTATGTTATCTTTGAATGCTACGTGGTGATGCTCGGCGGTGGTACGGTGGTCCAGCACCGATTCGACTAAGACACGTCGCTCCTTTTTTTTATCTTGTCCTTGTCGATAAAATGAGTAGAATTAAATAGCAATTCGACTTTTTTTAAAATAAAGTTCAGGTCAAACCCATTGTATAAATTGATGTTCTAAACCCACTAAATATATATTATTACAGCACTCTCTTTTATCTTCCCCGACCAATGATTTGGGGATAGTTCTAAACCATAACTGCAATTTACGATTGTTCTTCTGCAAAATCCAGTCCAAAAATTCAACCTAGTGACAGTGAATTCGAGGTAAGAAATGCTGAAAACATAATTGTTGTTTTGGTAGATTGTTGTTTCATCTCGATCGTTCATCTGGTGAATGTGACATCATCTCTGGCTAAGTTCTAGAACTGTATTTAGTTTCTGGATGCAATCGAACTTTTGTTTGAAGTTTTGGTTGGTTCTAGAATGTTTGTGTTTCAGGTTAGTAATGTAATTTTAATGTCTTTGTCACAGAGCGTGCGTAAGGGAACATACTCCTTCATGAAGGGTGGTCTAACCATGTCTCGCCGCGTTACGCGATCAACGACCACGCTTGATCGTAACTCATTGACGCTTCCTGTTGAGGTCGTTACAGAGATACTCTCGAGGTTGCCGTCGAAGTCCATAGCGAGATGCCATTGCGTATGCAAGCTCTGGTCCTCCGTGATCCGCAGTCAAGATTTCACAGAGCTGTTCTTGACCAAATCTTGTGCTCGTCGTCCTCAGATTCTCTTTGCATGCGAAGGTCGCAGCGAGATACACTTCTTCTCGTCGCCTCAGCCTGAAAATCTTGAAGACAACTCGTATGTCGTAGCCACCAATCATATTGCACGTTCCCCACGTTACTATAAACTGTTTGGTTGTACCAATGGCTTCTTCTGTTATGGAGCTGAACGGATCTTGAAGGGGTGGAATAATCGATGGATTGTCACGGTGATATGTAACCCCAGCACAGGACAGTCCTTGACCTTACCAAGATTGAAAACGAGGATCAGGGTTGAAGCGGAAAGCTATCTTGGATATGACCCCGTTGCGAAACAGTTCAAGGTGTTGTCTGTAAGTGATGATGGTAAGGAGTTTCATATTCTGACATTAGGAACCAAGAAACTGTCGTGGAGGTTGGTCGAATGTTGCATACGACATTATTCTTCTGGTAAGTGGATATGCATCAGTGGCGTTTTGTACTATATAGCTAAAGAAATCAGATATTCGGTGGAATCTATGGTAGTTTGTTTTGATTTGAGGACTGAGAAGTTCAGCTTTGTGAACCTCTTGAGGCGTTTCAATAGATCTCATTCAACAACTCTGACAAACTACAATGGCAGATTAGGTTTCTTATGTCGTCGGAAGATTATTATGTTACTCGATCATGTAAAAGTTTTGAGCTGTGGGTTCTTCGAGACGTTGCAAAACATGAGTGGTCCAGGCATGTTTACGTATTACCACCAGTTTGGAAGGGTGTAGTTGAGGATAGATTGGATATTGCTGGAATGGTTGGTGTAGATGAAATTGTTTTGACCCCCTGTTTCCAAAGAGTGTCTTCCTGTGTCATCTACTACAATGTCAAGAGCAAGACGATCAGAGAAGTTGGAATCCAAGGAATGGAGGCGTTTCAGGGTAAGAGGCTAAACACCTACCTCAACTATGTTGAGAATGTGAAGTTTCTTTAAGCATTTCAAACGTAGTTTTCATTTTTTTTTCTAGCGTCTTAGTTTGAAAATCAACCTCTTGTAGAAGATTCAACCAGGGGATGAGAGACAATCTTCTTGTTACAAATGCTGTAAATAGTTAAATATTAATCCAAAACTGAGAAGCTTTTGAATGTCATCTTTCAGTGCTGTGATAGAGAGAGAGTATGATTTTCTAGATCCATGAAATGAAAAAAATTAGGCATGGACATTTAGGATTCCAGTGAGGTTTCGGTTTTGTCTAATCGGATTTCGATTTTTTGGATTTATCAAAATCAGTCACATTCGGGTCATATGGAAGCTTGGTTCGGTTCTAGTGGATTCGGTTTGGGGTTAGTAAATCTTTAAAGAACAGGTACAATCCGATGTATTTTCGGGTTCGAATTCCAATCGGTTCTTTGGTTTTAAAATACTTGGTTTATATTTATTTTGTAACCGAAACATAAGTAAAATCTGTTCTTTGGTTTTAAAATACATGATTTATACATATTTTGTGACTAAAATATAAGTAAAATCAATTAAAAAATAAGAAAGAAACATCAAACATGATCATTCAGAATCAAACGAAAAGTAAACATAATTATTAATATTAAGAAAACTAAAAATGAAAGCATAAAACTAAAACCAAGTTCTCATGTCATATGACACGAGAAACATCATTCATCGAAAACAAAACTAAAATCTAAAACCTTCGAGTTTCAATAGCCACTTTCAACCATTAATGTTCATGTAATAGATATTATTTTAGATGTTCATTAATATCTTATTGTATTTTGGATACATATTAGGAATTGAGATTATGTTTAGTACAAGTTCCTGATTTTAAAATTTTCGGGTTCAAATCAGATATCCATTTAAGTTCGGTTCAGATAATATGCGCATAAGATAAAATAGTATAACACAAAATCTATTCGGTATTTATATTGGATTTATATTGGATTCAGATTCATTTTTACCGGATGTTGGTTGGGATTTTTGGATTCGGTCTATTTGCCCAGCAAATGTTACTAGTTTGTGGAGAGCATTCTAGTTTTTAATAAAATTCAGGTCAGACCCATCGTAAACCCATCATTTTTAATATTGTGTAAGCCCACAAAAGGCCCATATAAAATTACTTCACTCTCTTTTATCCCGACAAATGATTTTGGGGATAGTTCTAATCCCTAACTGCGATTTACGATTGTTCTTACGGCAATTCCAGTCCAAACATTCGACAGTGAATTCGAGGTAAGAAATGCTGAAAACATTAATGTGCCTCATGTTCGTTCTTCTGCAATTTGTAAAATCGACATTGATCGTTTATCTGGTAGAATCTGTGGCTAACTGTATTTTGTTTCAGGGTATTAAGAGAAGTTCTAAAAGTATCTCGCTATGAAGCGGCAGAAGGGTGGTCTAAGCATTTCTCAGCGCGTTACGCGATCGACGACCAGACTTGATCGAAACTCACTGACGCTTCCTGTTGAGGTTGTTACAGAGATATTCTTGAGGTTGCCGTTGAAGTCTATAGCGACATGTCGTTGCGTATGCAAGCTCTGGTCCTCCGTGCTTCGCAGTCAAGGTTTCACAGACTCCTTCTTGACCAAATCTTGCGCTCGCCCTCGGCTTCTTTTCGCCTGCCATGATTACCGCCGCAAGATTCACTTCCTCTCGTCGCCCCAGCCTGAAAATCCGGAAGACAACTCGCATGTTGTAGCCGCCAATCACCTCGCGCGTTTCCCAACTTCCTATAGCTTATTGGGTTGTACCAACGGCTTCTTCTGTTATGGAGCTGACTGGTTCTTTAAGAGGCTAAAATTGCCGGTGATATGTAACCCCAGCACAGGACAGTCCTTGACATTACCAAGATTGAACTCGAAAGACAAGTATAGAGTGGAAAGCTATCTTGGATATGACCCCATTGCGAAACAGTTCAAGGTATTGTCTGTATGTGATGATGGTAAGGAGCACCATGTTCTGACATTAGGAACCAAGAAACTGTCCTGGAGGGTGGTCGAATGTTGCATCCCACACTGTTCTTCAAGTAAGTGGATATCCATCAGTGGGGTTTTGTACTATATAGCTGCAGAACCTAGGTCTTCTTCACGGGAATCTATGGTAGTTTGTTTTGATTTGAGGTCTGAGAAGTTCAGCTCTGTGAAGCTCTTGGGAGGTTTCAGTAAAGCGCTGCCTCTTTCAGCAACTATGATAAACTACAATGGCAGATTAGCTTTGCTTATGTCGTCGGAAGATACTTGTTATGTTTTTCGAACATGTAAACGTTTTAAGCTGTGGGTTCTTCGAGATGCTGCAAAACATGAGTGGTCCAAGCGTGTATACGTATTACCACCTTCGTGGAATGATTTGGTTACGGGGCCCATGTACATCGCTGGAATGGTTGGTACCAAAGAAATCGTCTTCTCCCCGCACTGCCAAATAGTGCCTTCCTATGTCATCTACTTCAATGTCAAGAGCAAGACGATCAGAAAAGTCGGAATTCAAGGAATGGAAGCGTTTCAGGGTGAGATGATAAACACCTATCTCAACTATGTTGAGAATGTGGAGCTTCTTTAAGCAATTTTATAAGTGAGAGACAAGTGTAGTATTCATTTGGAGCGTGTTTCTTAGTTAAAAAAAACTAACTCTTGTAGAAGATTCAACAAGGGTATGATAGACAATCTTCTTGTTACAAAATGCTGTAATAGAGAGAGCACAAGTTTTCTTAAGCTTGCCAGAGAATGATGTTTGTCCAGACCCTTGTAGATGATATGATAAATCACAAGTTGTATATCTATTTCTTGTGCTGTTTTGGTTTGTGTGGAGTAGAATCTTGAGTTACATTCTTTGAGTGCCTTATCCATACGTCAAAACTTTGAAAGAGATCATCGAGAGAAGGTACAAAATTAAGAAGTTGAAGGAAGAGCTATAGATGATGATGATGATGATGATGGTTCAACTATTAAGAAGCTTGATCCAAACTGAGATGTTTATTCTTGTTGAGACAGACCAGCTTGAAATGCAACAGTATGGGGAATCACAAATTTATAATAAGCATGTAATTTAGCAAAAAAAAAATTAAAATGCATTTTATGTAGGGTTAATTTTAAAGCAAATAAAAATTATTTATTTGCGTTATTTGTTTGAAGTGCTAATTTTGAAAATTTTAAATGTAATGTTTACATCACATTTTATTGAATTTAAGGAATTTTAATGCTAAAATCTTTGAACTAAGTTTGGTTTATGTAAAAATCTTTAAACTAAAAATTTACAGGTAACATCGATTTGTTTTACGGATAACGTAGACGTTTAGGACCTGACTGGTTCAAACGCAGCGGTTGCGGTTGCGGGAGTTTGTGGATGCGGGCGGTTGCGGTTTTTAGTGGTTTTAAGAGATTTGTACGACTGGTACTGCGGTTAAAAATTAGTGCGTTTGCGGGTGACTTATGAGTTATGATTGGTTAACTACCAAATGCGGTAACAGTCAAATAATAAATTAATAATATTTACATTTAATATAATTATAAAAATATCAAAAATCATAAAATTATAATAAATATAAAATTTATATTTAGAAAGTTATAATTTTAATTTTTGAAAATTTATTGAAATTGTTTTTATTATAAAATTTTATAATATTAATTAAATATAATAGATATATTTTAATATTTTCATAATTTTCAATTTTAAATTTTTTATTAAAATTTTTTACTTTTGTATATATATTGTTTTAAAAAAAAAAGAAAAAAAGTTTACCATCCCGCAACCGTCTTCAACCGCAAACGCTAGCTGGAGTCAGCTTTTGAATTTATGAGATTTTGAGCGGTTTGAAACGGTTTAGAGCGATTTGAGTGATTGTTGCAAACCACCGACAACCGCTACTAACCGCAAAAGCTATGTTTGCGGGTGGTAGCGGGAAAACCAGTCGACCGTAATCTAATCAGTTAAAAGTTTTCAAGTTAATTATAGTACATGAGAATTTTACCCAAATCAAACTTAATTGAAAAGTTTAAACATTAAAAATGATTTGAGTTTAAATACTCAACAATACTAATATATTAACTGTGATTAATTATTTAATTAAATTTTATTACTTAGAAATAAGTTTGAACCGTTTGTATGAAAGACACTGCAAACAAGTTTTCTAGTTTTTGTTACAAAGAAAAATAACCGTTAGAACTGAGAAAACATGAAGATAAATTTAAGAATAAAAATAACCTTTACTTTCATCATGCAGACTCTATTTTTTTTAGGTATAAGAACAGCGAGAAACTTTATAAACCACCTTTCTCTATTTCTTCGTAACTCTTCCGTCTTTCTAAAACGAACGATACGAACTCAGCCATGACATCACGGCGCGCTACACGATCGATGACGTCACTTCATCGGAACTCATTGCCGGTTCCTGACGAGCTCGCTATGGAGATCTTCTCGAGGCTGCCGTCGAAGGCGATAGCGAGATGTCGTTGCGCATGCAAGCTCTGGTCCTCCATGCTTCGCCGTCAAGATTTCACAGACTTCTTCTTGACCAAATCTTGCGCTCGTCCTCAGCTCCTTTTCGCCTGCAATGATCACAGCGTCAGTAAGTATGTCTTCATCTTGTCGCCTCAGCCTGAAAATCCGGAAGAGAACTCGCATGTTGTAGCCTCCAATCATCTTGCGTGTTTCCCAAGTTCCTATGAGTTATTTGGTTGTACGAATGGCTTCTTGTGTTATGGAGCTAAGCGGATCTTGGAGGGGAGGATAAATCCAGCGTATGTCCCGGTGATATGTAACCCTAGCACGGGACAGTCTTTGATCTTACCAACATTGAAGTCGAGGATGAGGTTTGGAATCGAGAGCTATCTTGGATATGAGCCCATTGCGAAAGAGTTCAAGGTGTTGTCAATGGAAAGCTCGTATGTAAGTGGTCACTCTGTGAGGCACCAAGTTCTGACATTAGGAACCAAGAAACTGTCATGGAGGTTGGTCGAGTGTTGCATCCCACATCGTTCTTCAAGTCAGTGGATATGCATCAGTGGTGTTCTTTACTACGCAGCTAGAGCAGTCGGATCTTCAGTGAATTCTATGGTAGTTTCTTTCGATTTGAGGTCCGAGAAGTTCAGCTCTGTCAAGTTCGGTAAAGCAATGCCTGATTCAACAACTCTAGTAAACTACGATGGGAAACTAGGTTTGCTTATGTCTGGAGATTCTCATGATGTTACTCGATCAAGAACAAGTCTTGAGCTGTGGGTTCTACGAGATGCTGCAAAACAAGAATGGTCCAAGCATGTATATGTATTACCATCTTCTTGGGAGGATGTAGTTTCAGAGGACATGTGCATTGCTGGAATGGTTGGTGTAAATGAAATCGTCTTGGCCCCCTGGTCCCAAAGAGTGCCTTCCTATGTCATCTACTTCAACGTGGAGAGAAAGACGATCACAAAAGTTGGAATCCAAGGACCAGAAGCGTTTACGGGTAAGAGATTCTACACCTATCTCAACCATGTTGAGAATGTGAAGCTTCTTTAAGTAAGAGATGAGTAGTTTGAAAATCCACCTCTTGTGGAAGTTTCAACAAGCGGTTGATAGATAATCTTCTTGTTACAACTCCTTAAAAATGTAAATACTAATCCAAAATAGAGAAGTTTAGAATGTGATCTTTCAGTGCTGTGATAGAGAGAGTAAGAGTAAATGAGCAGAATGTTACTAGTTTGTCCGGACCCTTGTAGATGATATGATAAATCACAAGTTGTACATTTGACTTTTTGTGCCGTTTTTGATTGTATCAAGCAGAATCTGAGTTACATTCTTCGAGTGTTTATCACAAAGTCAAAACTTTGTAAGAGATCACCGAGAAAACGTACAAAATTAAGAAGTTGAAGGAAGAGCTATAGATGATGATGATGATTCAACTCTTAAGAAGCTCGATCCAAACTTAGATGTTTATTCTCTTCCAAGTAAACGTTCAAATCACTATGATCGAAAGTATAATGAATTTACTTGTAACCATTTTGCTGAAAGCAACCTGAACAGAATATGATTATGGTTTCATGTACATGCACACACATATTATTTTTTGACCAAAGGTTTACATTTACGTACATTAAGGCATAGTTTAATGATATTTTCTTAATAGAAGTCAATACAAATTTTAAAAGTAAATTAGCTGCATTAAAAAACAGAGGTATGATGGAATATTAGGTTCGGATTTATCCAGAGAAAACGGAAAGTTTGAACACGTTTATTTGGAACTGAAGAACCAAACTGAACTGAAATGAAAAATAAGGTTGGGTCAGATTCAGATCCTATCAACCAATGTTTTTAAACCCGATTTGGATACTGAACCGGACGACTTACTGGGTCGCTGGGTCATTGGGTCGACCGCGGATGAACCGCGGGTAAATAAATAAATTAATTTTATTATATAATAATATATTAGCTATGAAAATAAAAATATAAAAATTAAAGTTTAATATTTTTTAAATGCTTTTAAAACATAAAATAATAGTTTGGATATTATATATTTTATGTTAAAAAAACATTTAGAAAATACTTAACTTTAGTTTTTACATTTTTATTTTCATTTGACATAGAAAATATCAAACAATAGTTTAGACTATTTAAATTTTTCTGTAACAAGGTAAGAGTTATGACATCTAAAAGAGTTAAGACATAAAATTTATAAATATTTACATTAAACTTTAAATCCAAAATAAACGAAAGAGAAATATCATTGTAATAAATTGTCAATAACGGAAATAACTAATACCATATCACATCGACAAATTTTGGTTCTCTCTACCATCGTTCACTTCATTTTCTTCAGGTGGTATAGTGAAATCTTCATCAAAATCTAAAAATCACAAATATAAAAACGAAAAGAGAAAACCTAACTTTTTCTTTTTGTTAGCACCTAATCTTCATCACAGTCTTGGCATGGGTCGGTCTAGACTGGTCCCACTTGACTCGATTGAGGAGTATGAAAGGGCACTAAAGCTAGGGCCAAACGCTTTGGGAGGCGTAGCTGCTATTGTTGACGAGCTCCCTTACATTGAACTGTTCTTAGCGGAACGGACTGGTTTCAAAATTGTCGGAGAGCCGTTTATGAACCGCGGTTGGGGATTTGTGAGTACAATTTTGCGTGTTTTGTCTTGTTAATGAGAAGAGTTTGAGGTTTTGTTTCTTGTTTCTTGTTTTTAACAGGCGTTTAAGAGAGATTCTCCACTGGCTATAGACATGTCAACAGCGATCTTGAAACTCACTGAGACGAGAGAGCAGAAAAGGATTCTGAAGAAATGGCTATGCCAGAAGAGCTGCGGAGAGAAGTCAGATTGGAACCACCCAGAGCCAAACCAGTTTCATCTCAAGAGCTTCGAAGGGTTGTACCTTTTCTGCGTTGCGATCACTGTCTCTGCGTTCTTGGTGTTTGTTCTCAGGATGATACGCCAGTTCGTGCGGTACAGAAGGAGTGAGAGGACAAGCTTGACGCCACGAGCTTCTTTGTCGTCTTCTCCTACGACGACGCGTTTATGGGGATTTATGTTGGGTTTCGTGGAGTTTGTGGATGAGAAAGAAGAGGCCACTAGGAGTGATGATGACTCTAACAACAACCCATCTCAAGTTGTTGTTAATCTTTTACCAACCGCTTGTGTTACACAACGATCACAATGTGTTACACACGAGTTCGAGAGAAAGAATAAGATAGACGTTTCAGGCTTATAAACTTTTCTGAAAATACTTTTGTATTATTGAGATTCGGTTGTTTTGTTTACAACAGATGATTGATCTTTATATAGAGATCGAATCAATACAAGTATAAGAGACACAACTCTTTATACTAAAGGACACAACTTGAAGAGTTACAACTCTTTGTGTAATAACATAAATAACTAACTTATGTAAATGTATCAAGGAGAGATTAGATTATAGTTTAACACTCCTCCTTAATCATATCTCGACTTGACTCCAAGCTGCTTCCTTAGATCTTCAAATCTTGAACCACTTAATGCCTTTGTGAGAATGTCTGCGAGTTGATCATCCCCTTTGCAATACTTCAGTTCAATGATTCCCTTTTGCTCAGCTTCCCTCACGAAATGGTACTTGATCTCTATGTGCTTCGTCCTTCTGTGTTGCACCGGATTCTTCCCAATTGCTATTGCTGATTTGTTGTCACATAAGATCGGAATGCCTCCTTCAAACTTCTGACCAAAGTCTTCAAATAGTCTTTGTAACCACACTGCTTGATTTGCTGCTGCACACACGGCTATGTACTCTGCCTCAGCCGTTGATTGCGCCACTGTTTGTTGCTTGCTTGACTGCCAACAAAACATGGCTGATCCAAGAGTAAACACATAACCTGAAGTGCTTTTCTTGTCTTCCTTAGAACCACCCCAATCGCTGTCCGTGTAGCCTAGAAGTCTTGGTTCTTTCACGCTTGTGAAGTACACTCCAAAGTTTGATGTTCCTTTGACATATCTTAACACCCTCTTGGCTTCTTGGTAGTGCTTCATGCGAGGTGATGACATGTATCTTGAGAGATAGGCGCTTGCATACATCACATCAGGTCTTGATGCACACAAGTACAAAAGCCCTCCAATGATGCTTCTATACTTAGTCGGATCTCCATACTCCTTGTCATCCTCAACTCCTTTTCCTTGTGGTGTAAGTGGGTTGCTTACACTCTTGCTGTCTCGCATCCCAAACTTGTCTACAAGTTTGTTTGCATATTTTTCTTGTGAAAGAAATATGCCTCCATTGTCTTGAATTACTTCCATTCCAAGAAAGTAGTTCAACAATCCAAGATCCACCATCTCGAATTCTTTCTTCATGTTCTCCTTGAATGTGTTGATGCTCTGAATGTTGCTTCCTGTGATGATTATATCATCCACATATAGACTCACGATCAACACATCTCCTCCTTGCTTCTTGATGTATAAGGCCGCATCATTCATACTCCTCTCAAAACCGTTTTGAAGAAAGTATGAATCTATCCTTCCATACCATGCCCTTGGGGCTTGCTTTAAACCATATAAAGCTTTGTGTAGCCTTAACACCTTGTGTTCCTTCCCGTGTGTCACATACCCAGGCGGTTGTGTGACATACACTTCTTCCTTGAGGTCGCCATTGAGAAAGGCTGACTTCACATCCATCTGATACAATTGCCACTTCATCTGAGCCGCATAGGCAAGTATGGCTCGTATTGTATCATGTCTTGAGACAGGAGCAAACGTCTCAAGGTAGTCAACACCATACTCTTGAGAGAACCCTCTTGCAACTAGCCGCGCCTTGTGCTTGATGTGATTGCCGTTTGCATCGGTCTTGATCTTGTAGATCCACTTCACACTTATCACATTCTTCTTCTTTGGCTTGTCCACTAGTTCCCACGTCTTGTTCTTCTCAATCATGGCTATCTCCTCATTCATTGCTTCTCTCCATTCCTTGGTACCACACGCTTCATCATAAGTGTATGGTTCTTCATTTGCATGAAGACAAGCTTCTATAGCTTGAGCCGCTTCATCAAGCTCTACTCTCGGTGCCCTTTCCATGATATCAACCATGGACTTGAACTTCCTTGGTGCCTCAGAAGTTTCTTCATCTCCACTACTAGTATCATGATCATCATTTTGAAAAGAAATAGGGCTGAAAGTACCTCCAAATTGTTCCTCAGGACTGGATGCACCTTCGGTTTGTTCCTCAGGACTGGATGCACCTTCGGTTTGATCCTCAGGCGAGTGAGAGTCTTCCATAGACAACTCCAATGTCTTCCTCACTTCTTCTTGCCTTTTCCAATCCCACTTCTTTCCTTCTTCAAACTCGACATCTCTTGATACTTCAATCTTCTCATTCTCCAAAATGAGAACTCTATAGCCTTTGGATTGGTTGCTATATCCAACAAAGACTCCACGCTTTGCCTTGACGTCTAGCTTCCTCCTCTTTTGATTTGGGATATGTATGTAGCATATGCTACCAAACATTCTCATGTGTGACACATCTGGCTTGTGTCCACACCACTTCTCTATAGGAGTGACATCTTCTTCTATTGCCTTTGATGGCAGACGGTTTTGAAGATATGAGGCAGTGTATACCGCTTCTGCCCATAACTTGAGCGGTAAGTCTTGTTCTGCCAACATAGATCTAGCCATCTCCACCAAGGTCCTATTCATGCGCTCCGCTGCACCATTTTGTTGCGGTGAATAAGGCAAGGTGACTTGCTTATTGATTCCTTCTTCTTCACAGAACCGGTTGAATTCTCGTGAAGTGAACTCACCACCTCCATCTGATCTCAGTGTCTTGATGGTACAATCCGACTGCTTCTCCACCATTGCTTTGAACTTCTTGAACAGTGAGAATGTCTCTGACTTTTGCTTCATGAAGTATACCCAACACATGTGAGTATGATCATCCAAGAATAGCAAAAAGTATCGGCTTCCATCAACAGACTGGTGCTGCATCGGCCCACATACATCCGTATGTACAATCTCAAGCTTCTCTCTTGTCTTAGTTTGAGATTCCTTTGGGAAGCTTTTGCGTGATTGCTTTCCAAGTCTACACGCCTCACATGCTTCCTTCTTGACTTTAAACTTTGGTAATCCCTTTACCAAGTCTTTGTCTTGCATTTGTTGCAACCTTTTGTCGCCTACATGACCAAGTCTCTTGTGCCATGTCTCCATCTTTCCTTGCTCACTAGCGCTCAAGGCCTCTTCTACCTGAGCCGAACTCATCCTGATTCGATAGCTTTTGTGAGTCATTGGGATATCCATTATCCTCCTTCCTTTTGCATCATCTATGATGCATCTCTTCTCTTGGAAACTCACCCGGTATCCGCTTGAAACAATTTGTGGAACACTCAACAAATTTTTCGCCAAACCCGGAACCAAGAATACATTTCTGATGGTCTTCTTGCCACCTTTGGTCATGACGGTAATGTCTCCTTTACCGGCTGTCATGACTGTGCTTCCATTTCCAATCTTTATTGGAACCTTGATACTCCTATCAAGCTTTGAGAAGTAACTCTCCTCCTTTGTCATATGATTAGTTGCTCCACTGTCTACTAACCAGACATCTTCCATCACTGTTGTTGCTGCTTCGCTCGCACTGAACAACATGTGATCTTCATTTGAATCTTCTTCGAGACTCACATGTGCCTTCTCTTTCTTCTTTGAGTAGCACTGATTTGCAAAGTGGCCTAACTTGCCACAATTGTAACACTCCTTGTTACTTCTGTGATCCTTCTTTGGATCTTCCTTCTTCTGTTTCCTCCAACACTCGCTCTCATTGTGGTTGTTTCTCTTGCAGAAACCGCACCACTTCTTGCCTCCTTGGCGCTTTGAGTTGTCTTGTGTAACACCAGAATTTTGTGTTTAACACGAGCATCGAATGCTCCTTCACTGGTGCTTTCTTCTCTTGCAGCCAGCCTTGCTTCATGAGCCTTCAAGATCCCGATCAACTCTGTCATCTTTGTTGAAGTCAAATCGCTTGTTTGCTCCAACACACTGACTATGCTATCAAATTTGGCTGGGAGAGAGATGAGTATCTTCTGTATGAGTTGAACATCTGACTTCTGTTCACCATGATAAGTTAATTGATTTGCCAATTCAACTATCTTATCTGTGAAGACCTTAATGTCTTCATTCTCATACATCTTCAGATTCTCATACTCCCTTCGCAATGTTTGAAGTTTAATCAAACGAACTTGAGGAGAGCCTTCATACTCCTCCTTCAATGCATCCCACGCCTCTTTGGATGTTGATGCTGCTGCAATCCGTGAGAATATATGATCCGATACAGCAGTTTGCAAGATTTGCAAAGCCAATGTATCGTTCATCATCGCTTCTTCTCTAAGCGATCTTGCCCTTGCTGTTTCAGGGGTTTCATCCACTTGTGCTGGTGGGGCTGCTACGCCTTCTTCAACCACAGACCATAACTTCCTGGTCTTGAGAATGGTTGTCATCTTGATGCTCCAGAAGTCGTACTTCTCTCCATCAAATATGGGGATTACTTGATTCTTCATCGTTTCGAATGATTCCGAAATCGTATGACAAAATCCTCTAGCCTCCTTTTCTCCACGCCAAGTGTTTCTCTTACTAGTGCTTTTTCCTTTGTCCTCTCAAACGTAAAGCTCTGATACCATGTTAATCTTTTACCAACCGCTTGTGTTACACAACGATCACAATGTGTTACACACGAGTTCGAGAGAAAGAATAAGATAGACGTTTCAGGCTTATAAACTTTTCTGAAAATACTTTTGTATTATTGAGATTCGGTTGTTTTGTTTACAACAGATGATTGATCTTTATATAGAGATCGAATCAATACAAGTATAAGAGACACAACTCTTTATACTAAAGGACACAACTTGAAGAGTTACAACTCTTTGTGTAATAACATAAATAACTAACTTATGTAAATGTATCAAGGAGAGATTAGATTATAGTTTAACAGTTGTGGAACTTCAAGGTGATTCTGAGGTACGACAAAGTTGATGAGTAGACTCCACTTTGTAGAAAGGCAAGTTGTATTGTAATTACTTATGAGCTAACATGTAAGCAAGATCACAAAAAAAAAGATCAATGAAATAAAACACACATAAACACTGAAATAAAACACACAAAAAACATCAGCGAAACAAAAACACATATGCAAAATTATCAAGACCACAAAAAAGATCAAAAGCCATCAGAAAAAGTTCAAAAAAAACATATTTGAAACACAAATAGAGAAATGAGTTTGATAAGGTTCCAACAATAACAATGAAACAAAACACACAAAAACTGAAATAACAATTGTCTTAGCAAAAGTTCACAAGGAAGTAACATTCAACAGAAAAACCAAGCATGGCTTCTTCTCAGGTTCATTCTTGACTCCTCCCATTGATTTACTCCTCTGCATCCCCTTCAAAGAAATAAAGAAAGTCACGTTGCAGGCATCAATGGTTTTAAGTTTCTTTACTGAAATGAGTTCAGTGATGTACCTTTCAAACAGTCTGCTGACTAAAGTAAGCTCTGATCTTATTCGCGGTTGTTAAAATCAGATTCTCAGTGGTTGCAAGAGAGCTAAAAGACAGCATAGTCGAAGGATCTTTTTCAGCCAGAACCTGAAAGGCAGTACTCACTAGTGACCCTCCTTCTCTTCCAGGCTGAGCCGTACCATCAGGAAGAATAGCAAAACCCATTGGAAGTAGTGACACATTGCCAGGGTCACCTCCCATGAGAACATTCTCTGTCAATGTTACATCAAGAGGTGCGTAGATCACAAATGAAGCGGTTGGGTCAGTAGAGGTCTCTTGGATCATCATCATCTTTTTCTGGCTAGTGTTTGGGGTCTGTATAACCAGAAACACATTAGTCACATATTAAAGACCAAAAAAAGAATCAAAAACAGACTAAACAGAGAGTAACTTTTATACCCGGAGTAAAGATACACAGTTCCTACTGTCTCTCCCATTTCCAATCTGTGACATCAACTGTAAACCTTCCCCTCCGGTTGTGATAACATCCCACTGCATATAACATTTCAAAACATGTTATATATATCAAGAAAGAAATCAAAACAAAGAGGAGTTATTGTTCCAAAAAAGGTACTAACATTGGTTCGATTGTTGGCATCTCTGAGGAAGTCAAAGACAGTCTTAGGAGGAACCGGTAGCCAAAACGAAGTGGATGCATAGAGAATGACCCCTACAGGCCTTCCTGGATCATTCAAGCTCTTTCGAGTCATCGCTCTGACAGTATTTCCTCCATTACCAGACAATCCAAACCATATATCTCCATTTGAAGTAGCCACTCCAGAGAGGAAGCTTCTTGTCATCCTCTCAGCTATCTTCAGAAGGCTCTGCTTTGCATTGTTCGTTATCACTGCACCATTCCACAAACAAAATCACAAAATGGTTAAGGAAAAAAGAGAGAAAGAGTTTATCACTTAGAAGCAATGTTTGTGATTGCGTAAGATCATAGGGAGTAGCAAATACTTATTAGACCATCCGGTTCTATGGATGGAACATTTGGAGACATGATGTAGGCTAAACGCTCGCACTGGCGCTCCAATGTTTCAACCCAACGTTCAGCACTTAAAGCTTGACCAGAGCTGATTAAGGACTTATACAAGGGGTGTACTTCTCTGTCATCTACCTCCACATGCTCAACCCAAGTAACCTTTTTCAAAACCAAAATGATAACCATTTAAACTTGTTTACACACAAAACTAACTCTGCGGATTTCAACTGAGCCGAACAAAAAAATTCGGTTTTCAGTTTGGTTATGGTTTCGAGATTGATTTAATTTCAATATTTTGAAAATACTTCAGTTTTTGGTTCAGTTTTAAGTTAGTTCGATTTTTTCTTAAAAATGAATTATACCCGAAAAAATATAACCGAATTAACCAATATTTTCCATTTTTTTAAAAAAAATTCAAATTTAATCGAAACAAAAAATTTGGTTATTTTCGGTAAAATACTAAAATTTTGAAAACTGAAATTTACCAAAACCAAAATTTCGGTTTAATTTGGTGAGATTATGGCGAAAATATCTGACCCGAATAAACCAAAAAAAAAAAAAAAAAAACGCATAAACCGGATGGCTACACAAAACCATAACAAGACAATTAACCACAAAGTCAAGTAGTACCTTGCAGAATCCATTTTCAATTTGCTGAATCAAACATCCAGAGGGCCGTCTCCGACATTTAAGTTCAAGGTTTGGAAAGAGATGGTCGATAGAAACATCGACCACCGCCCATATACCGTCACCTTGCTGCTTACAGTGGCGGACGAAGTAGCATTCTCGGGTTGAGACTACTGGCGAAAGAACTTGGTATTCAGCAGTCATCTGTGTAGTGATAACAACAATAGTATTAGTTATGTTGATAGTATTGTTCTTATTTTAGAATTCTTGAACTTGTACATATATTATATTGGAATAAAATTGAAAGATCTACCAGATGGAACGCTCCGTCAAAGTTTCCTTGGACTCCAGTCAAGAGAGCGTCATGACTCATGGCTCTAGCAACCATTCTAGCAAACATGTTCGACCAAAGATTCTGTGAAAATACACGTTAGTTAATAACACCACCTTGTAGACACTATTAACGTATGTATGTTGTTGACAAGGGAACATTTAATTAACTTACCACATCCATTAGACTTTGAACAATGTCTAGATGGTTCATGAACGCGATTGAGGTTGCCTTGGATGCCTCGGTTCTAAGCCCATTCAGTATAGGCCCGAGTCCGTTCCGAAATATTCTTGTGTATTCATTCAAGTTTAAAGCTAAGCTCGTGCCATTAGCTCCTATGTCCCACAGCGGTTCATCCAGTCGAGCCATCGCCATTAGCTCCTTCATGGCTAACTCTGCTAACTCTATGATCAACGGCTTATCGCCATCTTTCACTCTAAGTGCTGACCCCGGGACGTTTCCGATACTTCCATAGACTTCTCTTCTATTAGATGCTATCTCTTCCAAAGGTCGAGCTGGAACAGGAGGAGTAAGGGTATAGTTCATTACAGGCTTGCCTGTACACTTGGGCATCACCAAAGATAATTGACGGATCTAGCACCCCAAAAGACAAAAAAAAAAAGAAGTTGAAAATTAGATTTGAATTGATTTTTATATGTATGAACTAATTACATAGCCTACTGATATGCTGTATGAATTGATTTTTATATGTATGAACTTTCAAATCTATATATTGGCAACCAAAAAAATTGTATAAGAATCTATGAGTTTCACCATGTTGATTTCAGTGGTACGTTGTGAAATGGTTATGAGACTAATCATATATGTTAGTCTCCGGTGTATGCCTAGCATTTTAAGTTAAAAATACATTATAAAGGTGCATGGCTCACTTATTCATCTTCTAGTACACATAGTACGTACGTACCTCTTCAGCTAACTTAGTATTTTCGAGGAGAAGATGATGTTCCTCGAAAGACATTTCACCAATTGCGGTTTTACCTCCACACCTATGACATATGGCCTTAGCAATAGATGCTCGACATTGGTGGTTTTCGGCTCTAAGCCTATCGTTCTCTGCCCGAAGTTGTGAGTTCTCATGGCGTTCTTGATGATTCTGCCAAAAAAAAAAGACCAAGCCGAGTGGTTATATATATATTTAGAATGGATGAGTAACAAAGACAACGAAGTTTTTGGTTTTTAAGTGAGTTAAGAATTAATTTAGTAAAAGAAGTGATCATGAATATTGATCGCGTTCGTGCAACCCTCACACCAACGTATAAGCGCGATTTATGTCACATTTGTGTGGCGCGCGCAATTAGACATTTAATTTGAAAAACCTTATGCATAATACATGTGTGTTGCATTTATATTCTCTCGCATTATGTCAACACTACATATGTATAGATAACCATCAATATATATTTATCTACCATGTATCAGAACCAACTATAATTTTTGTCAAAATATTAAATATGTGATAACTGATGATACATTTTTTGACATACATATACCTTTATTTGGGTGCGTTTGTTCTGGAACCAGAATTTGATCTGATGATGGTCTAATCCCAGCTGACGGCTAAGCTCTTTCCTTTGCGTGTCATCTGGATGAGGACACTCTTTGAAGAAACTATTCAACAAAGAAACAAGACACAAATGAAAGTTAAAGTTTTATAGTTACATACAATAAGACCAAAATGAAAGTTAAGGAAGAATTACTTTTCCAATTCCTGGATTTGATGTTTGGTGTGACGATGATAACGTTTTCTCTTACTAGGACGTGCTGGATCTTGATGATCGCTTCCATCTTCTTGATTCTCACTTGTATTAGCACTGTCTATTTCCTCATCCCCCAAAACAATACCCCCATTCATGTCGTTGTTGGTGGTGGTGATGTTGTTTCCGTTGTTGTTGTTGTTGTTGTTGTTACCGTCTCCAACATTGTTGTTCATCTCCACTGGTACCATGTTGGGCTGAGACATTTTTGCTATTTTTTCTTTGGATAATCTGGAAGATCTTTAGAGTTTCAAAAACTATCAGTACTAGAGATTAAACTCAAATAAGATAAATGATAATTTTAACTCATAATATCCAGAAATTAGGGTTTACTAGAAAGGTTTATTTCGTTTCCCTTAGTATCTAGACAACACTCTTGCCCACATACACTGAATTCGTTACAAGAAAAAGTTAGCTTCTCCAAGTCAACTACTTTTCTTTCTCTCCTTTTTCTTCTTCTTAAAGATCTTATAAATAAAAGAGAAACATAAAATAATATAAGAAATTCAGGATGACGATATTTGTAATGAAAGGACCTACCAATTCAAATTAAGGACACAAAAACGCATAACACCGCAACCAGCATATTAACAAAGAATCAACATAAATTGACTTTCATAGACAGAAACAAATGAAATCAAATATATACTGAAAAAAATCAAGATTGTAAAAAGGATAAGTCTTCTTAGAGACTGATTGAAAATCGTAGTATCAAGCCTATCAAAAGAATACTTAACATGTTTTGTTTTAACATTAAATTTATTTTGAAGGTTCCTCAGTTTACAGAGATATAAATTGAAAAAGGAGAACATCTAAATAAAATAAAGAGAAAGGGAAAAGAATACAAAAATATAAGTGGTGGATTCTTTTCTCAAACAGTTAATTAATGTTTGCAGCCAAATTAATAATGGTGTAGCTTAGAGTCTTTAGACCCTTTCCTAATCGATATAAATATTCTATTAATCTAGATTGATTATTAATTTATTTTATAAAAATTTAAAATATAGAAAAAAATCTTAATACAGATGTGACATCATACAATTAATTATTTATAGTTCAATTATATCAATAATACAATCAATTTGTAAAAGTAAATCACTTATTAATTAATTTCAAAGATTATATTAATAGCGCATGAAATTTGAAATGCTGGAAAAACAACATAGCACAAAATTTGAAATACTGAAAAAAACATATTGTTCTTTTGTTTTGAAAATATGATTTACGTTTTTCAATAAATATATATAATTAATTACTAAGACCGGTACTAACATATCCTTTAATTATATATGTAATATCATATATTTATCTTATATCAATTACAATATAATAGAACTATAGATTATTCGTAAATAAATCTAAACCTTCAGTCCAATCTGATTAGAAGCATACAAAATTTTGAACATTGAGTATTTTTTTTAATTAATCATGTATATATATTATGGATTAATTGGACGACCACTGAAAAAGATCTAACTATAACTATGTAAGAATTTAAAGAAGTTGTATAATATTTTAAAATTTTCCGAATATATTTTTCATTAATTGTTTATGTATATGTAGTCAGATCTTTCCCGGTGGAGATCTAACTATGTAAGATGCATAAATAATTTTACACACATACATAGTGTATATAAACGTCATGCACGAAAACATAAATTGAAAAGGATAAGTAAGACTATGAGAATCCAACGATACCTTTATGGTTCCTTTGTTAGCGTCGTTTCTCACTCCAGCTTTGTCTAATCACTCTCTTTCTATAAACGAGAAAAAATATAAATCTATAAACAAATACGATACGGTCCAGATAGCAGTATAAATAAGAATCATGTCATCATTTGATGTACCATTTATGTATATGGACATGATAGATAATTAAATAAGTTATTGATGATTAGGTACTTTGCCATAAAATGAATGGTTCAATAAATTTAACCATAATTAATGAGAAAGTTAATGAATATGAATGGTTCAATAAATTTAACCATGCTTAATGAGAAAGTTAATGAATATTACAAATGTACGTTGTCGATGAAGAATAGGCAATGAGTTTGGTCGGAAAACTGTTGGTGGTTTTACGAAGCGGTTTAGAGGCGTACGTTCAAAGGAGAGAGTTAATGAAAGTGTTGGAGAGAGGATTAGTAAGTGTGCTATTGAATTTAATGGTGATATATCATATATATATATTGTGAGAGGCAGAGACGCACTCTTAGTCTATATCTACCCTACACGCTCGACGAAAAGAAAACAGAAGAAAAGAGAGAGAGAAAGAGAAAGTATGACTTTTTCACAGTTTCTATCCTTGGCACAATATAGTAGACAAAAATTTAGTTTCTTACCATTAGAAGAAAAATATTATTAAGATAGTCTTCTTTACATTTTAATGTGTACTCTATTCTTGTTATTTAAACTTTTCATTTTAAGAAATAAATAATTCATAAATCATTTATGGTAGGACCTAGGACTATGCATATATCTGTAAGAAAAAATCACATTATTTAAATTTGTTTCAAAATCTAAATTTTTTTTACCTAAAATACACAATCAATCTTATTTATAATACTAATACAAGAGATAAACTTTTCTCAAATGATTCTTTCAATAATATATACATTTTCTTAAATTTTAAATTACTTTTGCGATTGTTTGGTCTCAGATTAACTTACATATTCAAGATTGGTTCATTTATATATATGTTATCATATATCTTGTTAATAACAAATTAAATTTTGGGTCAATGGTGGAATTTTTTTATTAGTATTGACTGGACCATCATTTATTAATTAAATGAATAAAAATGATCGGAATAAGAAACAAAAAGGAAAATATAAAATGATATTCTTACTAATTTGATCGATTACAAAAATCTTATAAAAAAAGTTATTGTCAATAAAAGAATAGAAAATTATTTGATTGATTACCAATTTAATCATTTATTCAAAAAATAAAATGATCGGAATAAGAAACAAGATGGAAAATCTAAAACTGTATTCGTACTAATTTGATCGATCACAAATATATTTTTAAGTCAATAAAAGAAAAAAAAAGTGTAACATTTATTCTTAAATTTTAAATTACTTTTGCGATTTTTTTGGTCTCAGATTAACTTACATATTCAAGATTGGTTCATTTATATATGTTATCATATATCTTGTTAATAACAAATTAAAATTTGGGTCAATGGTGGCATTTTTTTTTATTAGTATTGACTGGGCCATCATTTATTAATTAAAAGAATAAAAATGATCGAAATAAGAAACAAAATAGAAAATATAAAACGATATTCTTACTAATTTGATCGATTACAAAAATCTTAACAAAAAGTTATAGTCAATAAAAGAATAGGGAATTATTTGATTGATTACCAATTTGAACATTTATTCAAAAAATAAAATTATCGGAATAAGAAACAAGATGGAAAATCCAAAACGGTATCCTTACTAATTTGATCGATCATAAATATCTTTTTTTAAGTCAATAAAAGAAAAAGAAATGTAACATTTATTTTGGAAACCCCGTCAAATATCATTACAAGTAGTCCTTAGTCAAATATTTTATTACCAAGTTACTAAATCAAATGAATTTGACCAGAATAATAATCATGTTTTAAAAAAATAATGAAAATTATTGATTAACTAAATATACAATAAAATTTTAAGCGCTAGTGCCTAGTGTGTAAGGTTTAGTTTGTTTGCAGAAATTAGATTTGTATAATTAGTCGGCCCTGGCATCAAGCAAATGAAGCAATTGCTTGTGGCCATTTATTTTATGAATAAGATTCGGCCACATAATCAATATATTCCCTTTAATCTAGTGGCAATGCTCACTAAACTTGCCTTCTTCAGCTCATGGGTTCGACCATCAGTGGCTACAGATCCGGCCACATATTATTTTTTTTGCTTCCAATCTTAAATATTCTAGGACCGGCTCTGTGTATAAACCATGTTGTAAGCTAGTTTACTCCGAATTCAACATCCAGTTACAATATATTTGGGTTGTTTAAATATATGGTCGGAAAAATACTTCAAATTGAATATCTGTTTTTTACTAAAATCCTTACAAAAAGTTCTAAATCCCCAAAATCTCGAATCTAGCTCTGGTGTCAATATATTACTTATATGCTAAAATTGTTTCGAAGCCACGAAATAACTTTGGGAGTGATTGGCAATTGTTGTAGATGTTTTCCATGGCCATAATTATATTTACAGTCCTAAATCTACACCAATCTTGATTTGTATTTTTTTAAAGCTCACAACCATTTTTTAAAAATCCACAGCATTTCTTTAATCTAATGTCTTTATAATTGTTCTGCCGAAACAAATACCTATAACTCAAATTTAAATACTTTTAAAAATTAAAAATCTAGAACCAAAGCAAAAAAAATCACAGCAATATTTCTACAGCCAAAAATGAAATCACAGCTCTTACCAATCAAGCTCTATATCAAGCTCTTACCAATCAAATCTTATATCAAGCCGAGTCTAAGCCCATTTTGTGATTTAGATGAAACAATTATAGAGCTGAGCATAAAATCATTTTGTGAAACACAACAAAACAACTATATATAGAGTCGAGTCTAAGCCCATTGTCTGATACACCCGGAACAATAATTTTTTTGGAGCACCTACGGCATTCAACTAGGTACCTCTTAGACTCTTAGTTGGTAACACAAAAATTGTTTCTTACAGTCTTCATTCTGTCTTTTAATTAAGGTCCACTTTCTATAATATCCACAAAAGAAAATTTGAAAGTATTTTATATATAAATCTATAAAATAAATTATTCTTAACCTGATATATGTTAATTTATATCATTTGAAGTCAATATATATTATAAAGTAGCATAATTGCTGCATGCTTCTCCCCAAAGGTGACTGAAAGCTTATTAACCATTAGGAGTAGGGTGAGCACTGATTGAATGTCTGGATCTTTTAGAGGTATTCATGATCCGGTTTATTTGGTCAGAACAATCAATTATCCGATTCAGTTCGATCAGTAGCCAACCGGATATTTATTGTCCCGGATATCCGAAAAATTAAGATTTTTAACTGGATATCCACACGATCTGTACAAAATAAAATTATTTTAATTTTAAAATAATAATATTTTATTACAAAAATAAAAATAATTATTTAATTTTTAAAATTCTAATAAATATATAATAAATTTAATCATTAAAAATATTATAAAACTTATATAAATTATAATATTTATATAAATTATATATAGAATCATTTAAAATAGATGCATATATATGTAACAGATCAGATCGGATATCCGTTTCTAAAAATATTAGTATTTGTGATTTGTTTTATTTTTTATGAATATTGTATATTAGTATTTGATTTGTTTCTTTGAGTTATGGATATGATATATTTCCTTAGATTTTTTTTTCAAATTTGTATTTTTTTCCTCTAAAATATGATATATTTCCTTTATTCGAAAATATGATATATCTCATTTTTATATAATATTTTATTGCTCTTTTTATTTTACATTTTTACCCTTTTGTCTCATTTATATGTTTTCTGCATTTATATTCCAGACCAATTAATCCAGTCACCAAGTCAAACAACAGTTGGGGTTTATTAGGTCACCCCCTGTGTTTCGAACCGAAAACTCTTAACTCAGTTAAGAAGCACACAACCACTAAGATACATGCATGTTTTGGGGTTTTTTATGCCCATATATATATAACCTAATTTGGCGCCTAAAGCTGGTGCTTATTAGGTCAGGGCCGGTGGTACTGCAGAAAACTCAAGTTTCTTCGGCAAAATGAACCGTTATCAATTGAGGGGGCCCCGGCTCATCTCCATCACGAGTACAAACCTCACGAGGATAGTGATCTAAATGTCTTGCAAATGAAATTTAGAATAGATGATTAGTGAAGTGAATAGTGGAGTGTCACAACTGTCGGCTTTATGTTATAGGATTGGGCTAATTGGTTACACTTGCATCATTATTTGTTTGCCATAATCAGTTGATTTGCCAATGATCCAATGTTTTCACCTTATTAACCTTTTTAGTTACTTTAATTGTGTAGCCTTAATGTTTATTGTTTTGTTAGTCATTTTCATTGCTTATCGTGTTGTCTTGCTTTGTGTTATTTTATGTTTTAGCTTTAGTTCAACTAGTAAAATCATAACAAGTTTATTAATGTGAAAGGTTCCGTGCAACAGTAAAGTAATGAACTAGCTAAGTAACTCCTAAATGCAATTGGGTTGGTATAAGACAAAATTCTAAGGATTGTTTACCTTTCGTTTTTTTTTTTGAATGAGTCTGTTTTTTAAAAAGATTAATGAATCCTTTATATACACTTTATTTTTACGTATTAACATTTTTTTACATATTATAAAACAAATTAATAAATATATATTGAATAATTTACACATATACATAAATTAAAGAAATCACTATGGTTTATTTTGTGGTGAATACATTTAAACAATTATTTTCCTCTATTTTGTATTGTATGGAATTAAATTTAAATAATATTAACATATATATATATATATATATAGTATATAGTATGATTTTATGATCATTTGTAATTTTTAACCAAAAAAATTAAACAATTAATAACAAAAAATTAGTTTGGGACTTTTAATATTTTAATAAATTATAATATTTCTTGAAAATTCAATGCAAATTTTGAAATTAAAATATTAAGTTCTCAATTTAAAATATTTAAACCATTGATCACAAAATTTTCAGTATGAGGCTTTTAAAAGTTTTCATAATTTATAGTCGTTTTTAAAATTCAAAATATAACATATACGAAAAAATCTAATTTATATGGTTAACATTATTGTTTAATTTATTTTAATAATATAGCATTAAAAAAATAATTGAGGATATGTAAATTGTTATCAAATATTTATTATTAAAATCACTAATTGTCAAAATATATATTCTATTCATTTTTGGTAACTCCGTAGTTTTTATTTAAAGAAAGAATGAAAAATTTTAATTGTAGATTGTTAATAAATTTATGGTTAATTTAATGACAAATATATAATATATGTTCAGTGGACTAACATATTTTTCTAAAGATGTTAAGAGCTAGGAAGCATAGCTAAAATGATATAATGTTTCTCTTGTAATATATACTAAGTTTTGACCCGCACGTCCACACGGGTGTATTTAAAAAAAAATAACACTATTTATTTTTTATGTCACTATTTAGGGTTGAAAACAAAACTCAAATTCGAAGAACTGAAATGATCCCAATCCAAATAAGTAGCACCAAATCTGAACTGAAATTGATTAAATATCTGAATTATTCAAAGTTTTGGTATTTGAAGAACTGAAACCTAATCAGATCCGAACCGAAGTATTTTGGATATCCAAAATAGATTTATATACTTATATATATTAATTATATTTAGATTTAATATATATAAAAACATCCATAATATATATACTACTTTCAAGTTTGTTTAAATACTTGAAAAAATATACAAATAATCAAACGTAAATATCTAAAATAGTTAAAATATATTCAAAACTCCAAAAATACTTAAATAATTATTAATTTTCTATCCAAATATTTAAACCAAACCAAACCAATGTATATGTTAAGTTAGGTACTCTGGCATATGTTATTTAAATTTATATGTAATATATTATATTGTTTATAGATATTTAAAAAAATAAAACATATAATAAATTTGAAATTTTTTAAAAATAATTTAAATTAGTTTATCCAAATCTGAACCGAATCCTCAAAGATCTGAACTGAACACGAAATCCAAAACATACCCGAAAACGAATTCGAACGCCCACCCATAATCACTATTATATATCCTATATGTGTCATCATAGGTTACAAAAATATGTATTATCATATAAGTAATCATATAACTAATAATATTTTATACGTACAATCATATAAATAATCATATATATTATATTTTTAAATTTCAATGTGAAATATAAAAAAATATAATTTAAGTTGGTGTTTGAAATTGAGCTTTGTATTGTATTTTTTTTATATATATTGAAAACATTTTTATACTGGTTATTGGAAAATATGTTAGTAAAAATCTGTTTCAAAAAAAAAAATGTTAGTAAAAATCAAATTTTGAATATATATATTTTTTTGAATGAATTTTTTATATAAATAAATTTTAAATTATTATTTTGATTTGAATATGTATATCAAGTAACATAAGCTCATTATTTTTTTAATATAATGTAATGACCTTCCGATTTTTTTAATAGCATAAGTTTATTACTTTTTTCATAACTTACTGCTATCCATGTTTCCAAACATTACTATTTTTTTAACTGCTATTTATGTTGTCAAACAAAAACTTAAAATATTTCTATTTTAATAAGATAAATATGTGATAATAATGCTATTACACTTGTATTTCTTTCCGTAAAATGTTTAAACACAAGGGGTGACTGGTAAATGCTTTCCACAAGCCACATTAATGTACAATCATGCTTTAGTAAAGAGGATATGTTAGTTTTGAAAATCAATTTTCAAGCTCCTAATATCTATTCTTTTGAAAGTTTTTGAAATAATTCTACATCAATAAAATTTGCAGTTGCAGCTAAAAGCCCTTCCTACACAAGTCTATTTACTTAATCGTATTGATATTAATCCTTCAAAAAAACAAGGAATGTAGATCATGAGTTACCTTACATATATCATGTTTGCGCTTATATATGATACGATTTGCATTATTTGATTTCTATAGAAACTAATGACGGCTGTAATATATTATACGATTTGCACATTAATTTTGGCATGGTCCATTTCTTATTGATATATAAATGAAAATTTCAAAAAAATACTTTAATTAAATTTCGTTAAAATTTTTAATACCTATTTTTTTTGCTACCCATTTTAATATCTTAACTAATTTTTTTTTTTCATTTTAATACATTTTTTTTGTAAATTTGGATCCATTTAATACCCAAAATGTATACTATGTTTGTTTCATAATAAGTGTCACTTTAGGTCTAATTTGTTGTTTAAAAAACTGTCGTTCTAAAATTTCAATGTAACTTTGTACATTGAATTTATTTTTTACCCTCTTGAATAACAAATATTTTTTTATTTAAATCATTTTTATTTAATTAATCATACATTAAATAAAAATATATTAGTCTATTGCACAATTTTTAATCTTCGTGAAAATGATAAAGTGAAACTTAAAAAAAAAATAGATTGAGTATATTTTAGTCAGAAATATTAACAAGTTTCAAATAAAATTAAAAAAACAATATTTGAAAATTGTAATTTTATTTTATGTTTTGGAAATAAGTAACTAAATTTTAGATAATTTTAAATTGTGTAATAAAATTTTATGTTTTAAATATCGAATTTAGTTTGTTTTCTGAAATAAAAATAAATTTATTTTTTCTTTGAAAGTTAACTGTCTTTTCATGTAAATATTTCTTCAAGATTTAGTTACTTTCTTTCCTAAAAATTTAAAATAAAAGTAGAATTTTCATGATTTTTCTTAATTTTTGGAGAAATTTACAATTTGGTTAAAATTTATTAATACTTTAGATTAAAATTAAAATAAACAAATTTAGGTGTTAAAATGGAAACATGTTTAAACTTTTATGTATTAAAATGAGCTAAATGATTAGTTAATGTATTAAACTGGGTAGCAAAAAATTTAAGGTATTAAAATGTAACAAAATTTAGTTGGAGTACTTTTATGAAATTTTCCCGTATATAAACAAAAATATAGGTCTATTTCTTATTAATAAGCCAAAAATATATAATAATATCTATATACCAAGAAGAAGTTATGGTTATCTTATTAGTTTATGGTTATATATGGTCCATCAATGGCAAGCATTTTCTTGGTCCAATATTTTACCCCATAAAAATGTGTTTAAAATTAGTATATAAACTTTATTATTAACACAAATTATCCATAACTATGCATTCTGCGTATAACGCGGATCTTAGCCTAGTTATTTATTGCTAGCAGAGTAAGCTAACTGTTCCGAAATTGATTAAGTTTGTCAAATGGAAAGTCAATATTCTCCAAATTTTGGGTATAAATGTAGCCAGAACCAAATTTGATAGGATAAATTTTTGGGTATTACCGGTTCTTAACACAATATCCATACAAAAAAAAAGAACCGAATGATAATCTAATCTAACAAACTTTAGGATGGTTCATCTTTGGTTACCTGAAGTCGAAAACCAAAAAAAAAAGATAAATTAACTGAATCGAACCTGAATTGAAAACCAAATGCCTATTGAAAGGATCACAACTTTTTATAGATAAAAGGGTTACGTTTATACCATCCATACAATGTACATATATTAGTATACAAGTAATTATGTTGAGTCCGCAACAAAATGAATTGTGTTACGTTTTACTACACATTGCATCGCCCACGTTTCATTGTGAAGTTTTAGTTACATCGACCCGAGAACTAATTTGGAGATCTAGCAAATCGTTTAAAAGTTGTAGTGTCCACTCACCCCGTTGATCGTAGTATCAAGTATAATAATTCCTTTTATACGGTCTTTTTGAAAATATATTTTTTATCATGAAAATATTTATTTGATTATATATTTTTATCTTAATTTTTAACTAATTGTTTAGCAACCGCCTACCATTAGACCACCATGGTTATAGAGCTGGCTCCACATTAGGCTTCTCAAAATCATAAGCTTTCAGAAAATATATCAAAAGTAAAGAAAGCTCTATGAGTTTCAAGTTTCACGACTGAACGCTATACTAATCACTCAAGCAGTATGCATGCGTTTATTTACGTAGATGAATTACGTAGAAAATATATCAAAAGTAATGGATTGGTTTGCCACAAGAAGTTAGCAAGAGATTAAGTTGCTTTTGATCTTCAATATTTTTTCTTATTGCAAAAATAAAACAATGTTACACCTGATGTAAAAAAGTTTTTTTTTATTTGAATAAATTTAACATTTTTTCAAAAAAAAAAAAGAATTGCTAAAGTCAATCAAACACGTAAACCGTTGACCAAAACAAAGACATTTTTTTCTTATTTAACCAAAAACTCGTTGATTTGTTTCTTATATACAGAAACTTGTGTAACTTTCATATACTACACTTTCCTATGAATAATATATAATTTACATGTCTTCGTAAGCAGTTAAGGAACTTGCGTTTTTTTTTTTTTGCCAAATATGTGAATTCCATTAAAATGGGTAGAGTTTGTAACTTATTACAATCGGTGCAACTAAACTGGTTTTCGGTGCAACTAAACTGGTTTTCATTCGACAAGTGTAGCACCAAGAACGTTGTCTGGCTATTTATGGATTAGGTTAAATAAAATAAAAAGGCTTCTTGATCCATTATTAGTTCTTTACTTGATCCAACATAAATACTAACTCTCAACAGATACAAACACAAGTTAAATTATTTACCAACTCTGCTCACCGAAGATTCTTTTTCAATCACTTCTTCCTAAAACCACTATATACACACACATCTGACACCAAACGTTAAGCACCAAACATCATCATCTCTTTGATCTATCTTTCAAGCTCTTGTTGATTTTCCCTCACAAAATAAAAAAGAGAAGAGAATGGCATCCAGAGAAATGCTGATCATATTATTGGTCTTCGCAAGTACACTCATCGGTCTAGCAGTACCTACAGACCATACAATTGGTGGTCCTAGTGGTTGGACCGTAGGCACTAATCTTGGAACTTGGGCTGCAGGACAAACATTTGCTGTTGGAGATAATCTTGGTAATTAACACATCTTCATGCTAATCTTTGTTTCAACATAAACAAGACTAAAAATCTGAACACTATGGGTTTGAATGGCAACCAAGAAAATGAAAAGGAATACTCTGAACACTATGGGTTTGAATGAAAAAGAATATTATATTCCTTAACGTTCCTTAAAAAGATTACCATTCATGAGAAATATTTTTTCTCTTCATTCTTTTTCATTCCCTTTTTTTTTAGAGAATTATAATGTAAATTTGTTTCTTATTAATTTTGATAATTGAACTCTCATTCTTCATCATTTCCAAAATTTTATTCCTATTAATTCTTTTCCTATTAATTTCTAATGTTCTTTGATGAACACAAATTTTTTTTGCTACACACAGTTTTTGCTTACCCTTCTGCATTCCACGACGTCGTTGAAGTCACCAAACCGGAATTCGACAGCTGTCAAGCGGTTAAACCGCTTATAACGTTCGCTAATGGAAACTCCATTGTTCCTCTCACCACTCCTGGAAAAAGGTTACTACAACAAAGACTTATATGACATGATTTATATATATATATGTATATATATATACTTGGCAATATTCATAATTCGTGATAAATTATGTTTAGGTACTTCATTTGTGGAATGCCTGGACATTGCACACAAGGGATGAAACTTGAAGTAAACGTTATTCCAACCGCAAACTCAGCACCAACCGCACCGGTTCCAAACTCTGTTAATTCCATATATAAACGCGCCTTCACCTTCTTCTGTTCTACCAATACAACCTCTTAACCCTGTCCCTGCTCTCTCTCCTTCTTCCTCAACTCCGCTTCCTTCCTCCTCTCTGCCTCTTATTCCGGCACAGTCGCCGGGACTTTCTCCAACGGCTGCAGCGGGGACTTCTTTGCCGTTGTTCCCAGGCTCACCTGCCAGCTCTAGCAGCACCACCACCAAAACCGTCGGGAGCTTCCCTTCTAGTGGTACGGATACGACGGCTGATCTTTCCGGAGCAGGAGCTCCTCCGGTTGACTCCTCCTCCTCTTCCTCTACGAAAAGCCTTGTTTTGGGATTCGGATTCATGATTGCTATGATGCTTCATTTGTTCTAAGTGTTTAACTAGTAGAGAGAAATTTGTTTGCAGAGGTTAATGTGTTTGCCTTTACTTTTACTTTTTTTTGGTTTGATTGTTGTATATGTTGTTTTTGTTTTGTGGTTTCGTATGTGTATTTCAGAATTTACCATTGTATATCGGACCATATATATCCGACTATTTATTGTATATTATATTTTTATTTTCAAGTTATATTTATGGGATTTTTGCCAAAACTAACCCACAACTTGATTTTAATTCTAAACCTATACCCAAACTTGAATCAAATGCAAAACTAACCTAAAAGCCTAGTGAAATTACAGCTCAGCCCCTTGTGACCAAACAAAAAAGCAGAAGCCATTTTTACGAATATAGCCCCAGTAAATCGTCTGAGTCGTCTGAGATGTTGGAAGTCGTCTGGACGACTGAAGTGTAAGTCGTCTGGTACCAGTTTATTTTAAAAATAATTTATAAATCTTGTAAAAAATATTTTGATGCGTAAAAAATAAAAATCAAGTAATTATAAACAGTTTTAACTGATATAAATTAAGATATGATAAAATTGATTTGTTTTGAAGATATATGAGTGGAAGTAGTGAATCATGAAATACTTTGGTTTAGGAGTTTGGCAAACATATGTTGTAGTATTGTATGTATTGTTAGGGTTAGATTTTGGAAAACTAAAATGTTTTTTTCAAAAATTAGTTTTCACCTATATGTGTTTATTTCTGTGTATAGTAAACACTTTTCAAGTTTGATTTGGTTTTATGAAGTGTTTAATTAGATAATTAAGTTTAGGGGTTATGTTTAGGGTGTGGACGACTTATATTTCAGTCGTCTGTTGAATAATTTACCCGGACGACATATATTTCAGTCGTCCAGACGACTTACTTGTAAGTCGTCTGGAAAGTCTTCTATTTTAGTTTCCCGCTAAAAATATTTAATTTCCCGCTAAAAATATTAAACTCTTCTCGACGACTTACATGTAAGTCGTCTGTTTTAATTTCTTCACCAGACGACTGAAATGTAAGTCGTCCAGGAAGTCGTCTGAGTCAAAAATATTTAATCTAATTGGATTTTTTGTCTCCCTATATAAAGAAAAATTTACACATTCTCTCTCCTCCTCTCAAATGGCTGTAACAAAAATGTAATGTTCATCATTCTAAAACTCTCCAACCTCTCTCTAATCTCTTTGACTTGAAAACACCAAACTTTATATGAATTTTTCAGTTTTGTCTCATGTATTTCTTACTAATCTATCTCTTTTGCAGGTTTTTAATCAAACGGTACTCAACTTCCACTAATTTAGAGGTAGATCTATTAATTTTAGATATGTATTTTTGTGTGTTCTATAAATGTAGATTTATCTAATCTTCCACTCATTTTCTCTATTTTTAAGTCATTTGAACGTTTATGAATATGCAGGTTTTTCAGATCTGGATTTGATGTGCAGGTTTTTCAGATCTGGAAGACTTCTGGGACGACTTACCTGTTAGTCGTCTGGAAGTCGTCTGGACTTCTTGGAAGTCTTCTGACAAAGTCGTCTGGACTTCCAGGAAGTCGTCTGGACTTCCAGGAAGTCGTCTGGACTTCTAGGAAGTCGTCTGGATTTTTCTGAGCGTTTTGGTAAGTTCTTATGTCTGATTTTTGTTCATTTGGTAACTTCTTGTTGTATAAAGTTCTTACTTTTTTCCCAAACTAAAACTCTCCAAACCCACTCTAATCTCTTTGACTTGAAAACACCAAACTTTATATGATTTTTTCAATTTTGTCTCATGTCTTTGTTACTAATCTATTTTTTTTTGCAGGTTTTTAATTATTTGGTACTCATCTTCCACTAATTTAAAGGTAGATCTATTATTTTTAGATATGTATTTTTGTGTGTTCTGTAAAGGTAGATTTATCTAATCTTCCACTCATTTTTTCTGTTTTTAAGCCATTTGAACGTTTTTGAATATGCAGGTTTTTCAGATCTGGATTTAATATGCAGGTTTTTCAGATCTGGAAGACTTCTGGGACGACTTACTTGTTAGTCGTCTGGAAGTCATCTGGAAGTCGTCTGGAAGTCGTCTGGACTTCCTAAAAGTCGTCTGGACTTCCTGTAAAGTCGTCTGGAAGTCGTCCGAACTTCCTAAAAGTCTTCTGGCAAAGTCGTCTGAACATCCTGGAAGTCGTCTGGACTTCTTAGAAGTCGTCTGGACTTCTTAGAAGTCGTCTGGACTTCTTAAAAGTTGTCTGGTCTTGTCTACTCAAGTGGAATCCAAGCTTGTCTTTGTAGATGAATGATCTATAATTGTTTTGTTTGTGGTCTGTTTTATGAATTGCATGTATACTCTTTTAGTTGTGAATTTTTTGTAAAATCAGTAATAATATTTTCCAAGATGTATTAAATGTGCTAACAATGTGTTTACACATTTACAAATCAATGAAATAATAGACTTCAGTAGCATTTTTCTTATCTTTGGATCTCTCATATGCAATAATAAACTCCAATGGCCTTTTTCTCATCTTAATAAACAAGAATGTTGGTAAGAGATGGAAACAAACAATAGTAACTAGTCAAAGCATATCATATTTTTTATAAGTTTGCATTGAAAAACTTAGTCAAATTTAGTAAAACTAAGGGAGAGAACATATTTTGTAAATATGAGTTTTACATATCTTGAAGTTACTTATCACTCTTAAAAATACAAGTTATTCAAAAACTAACGTAGAAGACTTAAAAACTAGTGGAGAAGACGCGGACGACTTCAATCTAAGTTGTCTAGACGACTAAACTATATATCGTCTGGTCAACGCAGAGGTTATTTTTGCAATTGACTTTGAAATCTGTTATTTCGGACGACTGAAAGTTAAGTCGTCTACTATTGTTTGGTTAAAAAAAACTCCAAAAAAGCTAGACGACTTACATTTCAGTCGTCAGAGGTTAGTTTTGCATTTGACTGGATTATTTCAGAAGTTTGACTTTTTGGACGACTTACATTTCAGTCGTCTAGTGAAAATTAAAATAATAATATTTTTTTAAAAGTAGACGACTTACAGTTAAGTCGTCATAGGTTAGTTTTGCAATTGAAAAAAAAAACTTCAAGATTTAATTATATACAGACGACTTATAATTCAGTCGTCCACGAGACGACTGAAATGTAAGTCGTCCAGAATTTACGAGGTTTGACCAGAATCTCGGAAAAAAATCCTGGACGACTTACAATTAAGTCGTCTGGTGGACGACTGAATTATAAGTCGTCTGTGTATAATTAAATCTTGAAGTTTTTTTTTTCAATTGCAAAACTAACCTATGACTACTTAATTGTAAGTCGTTTACTTTAAAAAAAAATATTATTATTTTAATTTTCGCCAGACGACTGAAATGTAAGTCGTCTGGGGAAGTCAAACTTCTGAAATTATCCAGTCAAATACAAAACTAACCTATGACGACTGAAATGTAAGTCGTCTAGGTTCTTTGGAATTTTTTTTGAAACCAAACAATAGTAGACGACTTAACTTTCAGTCGTCTCAGGTTACAGATTTCAAAGTCAATTGCAAAAATAACCTCTGCGTTGACCAGACGACTTCCAGGTAAGTCGTCTACAGCCAGACGACTGAAAGGTAAGTCGTCTACAGCCAGACGACTTCCCAAGTAAGTCGTCTGACGAACAGATCTGGAAAAAAACTCGATGTCATACCTTAAATTGGTGAGATAAGTTCCTTAGCATACATAAGGCTTCTCCAAGCACACAGAATCACAAACGGAAGTCACCCACCCATAATCGTTAGCTTCTATGACTCTATGAACCATAAAAATTTTAGAATCAAAATCTTGGGTTTTTTTAGCTCATTGTGGAGAGAAAGTGAGAGATATGTTGTGTTTAGTTCACAAGAATGGAAAAAGAAGAAGGGTAAATCGATTTTAGGAGCATTAAGAGCTTCAAATTGGTTGTTCATGGTGGTTGTGGTATTGATGACAATGGCAATCTTGTAATTACTTGAAGATGATGAGGGTGAGAGAGTAAAGATGTCATTTTCGAAAAAAAAAAAAAAAATTGATGGCATTTTCGTAAATTATATGAACTTGTGGGGTGAATAGGGCAAAACCAATTTTCAAAAAAAAAGGAGGTTAGTTTTGTGTTTGACTTTAAGTTGTAGGTTAATGTTGCAAAAATCCCTATATTTATACTATTATAATATAAGAAAAGTAATTACTTAATTGACACATTATGAAGTACCTAAACAAAATTGATATATTGCAAAAAAGTATTAGTTAGATTAAACCAAAAATTTGTATGTAATGTTTGATCACGTAAAATTAGTTCGCTAATGTCAAGTTCCAATATAGAGTTACTTCCAAATATTTCATCTATACTATTATTTACGAAGTAAATTTATTATATATAAAAAGTTAAAAACATGAATTATATAGCTAAATATTAATCAAATAAAATTTTTAATTATATAATTAAAATAGAATATTGAACTATCCAAAATCTAAAAATATAATTAAAAAATAATAATTTCTATATATATATATTGTATTGTTATCTGAAAAATATTTTAGTAAAAAAATTAAAACATAAATTATATAATTAAATATTAATCAAATAAAAAAAATTAATTATATAATTAAAAATATAATATTAAGTTATTTTAAGATTTATTTGAGTATAATGAATATAATGTACAAAAAACTTTTCAAAAATTATAAAAATGTTTAAGCACGCATCGCGGGCAAAACACCTAGTTAAGCATATTTAGTAAAAAAAATCTTAATTACTGTTTGTATTTTTAAAATAAAATAAAAACTAATATTAGGAATTTAATTGAAAGAGTTTATATGAGAAGGTTTTGATTAGTATCCCCGTAGTAAATAAATTTAGTAAGAGCAGCATTAACGGGAGGTTTTAAGTGGGGTGCTTAGGTTTTTTTGTAATTAAAAAAAAAGAAAAATCACAATTACCTTAAGCAGCGGAGCTTAATTAAGAAGAAGAAGCACCGGCTCTTGATACACGTGTCGTCTTCCATCCTCTCCCGTTCTCTCCTTCTCACCGCCGTCAATGCTTCGTAACGATGGCCACAATCTTCTTCTCTTCCTCTCCACTTGCTTGAAACGGACAAAAATGGCCACCATAAACCCTATTTTATCTTCGCGCCTGCTCACTCTCTTCAAGCTGGGTCGATTAACTTCTCTTATGGCCATGGGGGGTTCCTTCACCTCCCACAGTAACCCTCTCTATGGTCTTTCTATTTTATTTGTTCTAGTGGTGTTTGACTTTCAAGCTCGCTTATGGGTTTCATGAAATACAGTAGCTTTGTTCATATCTTCTGTAAAGTTTTAATCTTTCTTGGTATCTTTATTGATGGTTTAGTTTGCTAGACTTTACTTGATTGTGGATTAATCTGTTCTGTTTCGTAGCATTTAGGCTCATTTCTCTATTGTGGTTTTGGTTTTCAAGCTCGCTAATGGGTTTCAGGAAAGACAGTAACTTAGTTATGTCTTCATTGATGTTTTAATATGCTCTGTCTCGTCATTTATATGGGTTCTAGCCTCAGTTTGTTAAGACTTCACTTGATTGTGTACTATTCTGCTCTGTTTTATAGTTCTTAGGTTCAATTTTCAGGAGAATGCAATAACTTTGTGGTGTCTCCAGCCCATTGAAGTTTTAATTTGTTATGTCATGTAACTTTTGCGGGTTTTAAGTTGAATTTGTTCTTGTAAATTTCAGGAGATTAGCTTCCACAGAAGGTTATTCCACCTCCACAGTTTGTCATCCAGAACCAGTATGAGTTCTTCGTCCAGCGTATGGGAGGCCCTCCTCTGTATTCTCAAAGGAAAGGTTAAGTCTTTTTTACATTTTGGATTCTTCTTCCTTTACTATAATCTGGTGAATGCCTTCAAATGTTTGTTTGGTTCTAGCTGTTCTTTTAATGTTCATGGCACTTTAATCAGTTCTGCATTAACATAATTTTCAGGCTGCGATTGAACTATGGCTAGCCGCAATGATCCCTTACAGATTGCAACTTCCTAACTGTTTTGTATATTGGTGAGTGAGATTCTTTAGAAAGATTGAGAATTTGAGTTTATAAGATTTTTTTTCCTAAGGGGTGATGCATTTTGTATGTGTGAAGGGTTTGTGGGAGCTCACACAATGCCGGTTCTGTATGAGAAATATGAAGACGAAGTTGGTGGTTTTGTTGATTCTCTGCTCATGAAGTTTCACAGTCACTATAAGAAGATGGATACTGGCTTTCTCAGTCGAATTCCAAGTGGAAGGTTTGGGTTCAAGAAGCATGACTAAATCAACTTGTTTATCTGTGGATAAAAGGTATGTGTAGCTTGGTTTATTCTTGAACGTCTTCTTCTTGGTTTACTCTTATAGGATGTTTCAAACAATGTTGGCTTACTTTCTGATGATGGCAATAGATTTTACAAACCAAAGTGTTTCTTAATTTTTTTTTGATCTTTTAATATGTTTTATATAATAAATAAATTTTATCTTAAATAAAACAATGTTTAATTTTTTTTAAGAACCCCTAAATAAGATACTTGCATTGGAGGACAAAATTTAGAGGTTGCTTAAAAAAAGTGTTTATCACCCATTTATTATTAAAAAAGTGATTAAGCACCCCATTAGGGGTGCTAGGGTTAATGGTGCTCTAAGGATTTTAGAACGGATAATGAAAAATGGATTTTTTGTGCCCCCATAATATTAGAGCAAAGGCAAAACATTCGTGAGCTTAAAGCCATTTCCCCGAGAGGGTGGTAGTCTGGTAGATGGTAGAGCGAAGGCAAAACATTCGTGAGTTTCTCTAGGGTTTCAACCTCATTGTCTCCGCAATGAAAACACGGCGGCGTAACCTCTCCGGAGATCTTTCCTCAACTACCGGAAGTAATAAGCGATCGATGACCTCAGAGAATGGAAGAGACAACTCATTACCATTTCCAATTGATCTCGTTTTCGAGATATTCTGGAAGCTTCCGTTGAAGTCAATAGCTATATGCCGGTGCGTTTCAAAGACCTGGTCCTCCGTCCTTAGCCGTCAAGATTTCACCGAGCTGTTCTTGAGCAGGTCACGTACACTCCCCAAGCTGTTTCTCGCCTACCAAAAAGGCGGTGAGTTTTTCTTCTTCTCGGCACCTCAGCCGCAAAGCCCGGATGAGAATTCGTCTTCTGTAGTAGCTACTTATCATATGAAGTTTTCCTTTCATGCGTACCTCCCTGGTTTGTTTGAATTAAGTGGGCTTGATCAAGGCTTGGTGGGTCTTACAAGTAGGTGGATCGGAAAGGGAAGGGTGCCCTCGGTGCATGTGCCGGTGATATGTAACCCTAGCACTGGACAATCATTACCATTACCCAGAGTGAAGACGAAGAGAGTTAAGTCAAGGAGTTTGTTTGGGTATGATCCTATTGATAAACATGTCAAAGTATTGTCCATGTCAGTAAGTCAGGGAAGTGTCCTTCCTGTGGCTGAGGAGTATCAAGTTGTGACATTAGGAACGGGAAAGCTGTCACAGAGAATGATCAACTGCGGCCGCGAACTCCGTTATTGGCCACATATCAGAGGGAGATGCATCAATGGTATTTTGTACTATCCATCTGTGGATATGTCTACAGAGAGTCATGTGTTAGTTTGCTTTGACGTTAGATCTGAAAAAAGTTGATATGTTCTTCACTGAGGGAACTATGATAAACTACAATGGTAAATTAGGTTTACTTTGGTCTGAAGGATGGCTTTCTAGAAGTAGTACAAGTGTTAACTTGTGTGTGCTAGAAGATATCGGAAAGCAGGAATGGTCTGAGCATGTGTATGTATTGCCTGCTTTGTGGGAGGATATTGTTGGGAGTGCCTCGTTAAGCTTTGTTGGAATGACGCAGACAAATGAGATTGGGATGAGGTCGCTAGCCTATCCACCAAGCCCTTTGTACCTATTCTACTTCAATACCGAGAGGAATACTGTCGTTAGAGTTGCAATCCAAGGAATGGATGTGTCTGAGTATGATAGAGTTCACATCTTTCTAGACCATTTAGAGAATGTGAAGCTTATGTAAGTGTTTAGGTACTTCATTACTTGAGTCTTTGTTTGGCTATATGTTAAGTTTGTTGCTTTATACTCTCTTCTCCTTACAAGCAAAGCCATTTTAAAAAAAATGGTGAGTTATATGCTATTCGTCCATAGGTTGGTAAAATGCAAAAGAGAAAGACAACCTCTACAATAGATCGAGATTGGTTACTAATGCATAACTGGTATAATACCTGCATCTCACTCACAGTAAAATGTCCTACCTGAGAAAACAGGGGTTATCAAATCCATTTTATGTATTCTCTCACTAAAAAGAACTGGAACCTGGTCTTTATGATCAGCTTGATTTAGTTCTGTGAATTAATCAGTCTGAATAACGTTCTTGTATATTATATTATTACAGTTTAGAGTATGTACGTTAGAAATTAATAATCGTTTGGATTTCATGTCATATTGAATTAATATGAAACATATTTATTAACGTTTTATTCTTAATTATAAACATATTTCATGTCATACAATACTTAATAGCAATACTGCTACTCTGGAGGAAAAGATAGATGCATGTTTACAGATAACAACATCACCAAGTCTAGCACACTTTCAAGATTTACCAATCTGGATGCTATGGAGGCTTTGGAAGAGTCAAAACTTGCTTATATTTCAACAAAAAAAGCATTGCTTGGAGAAATTTAATCCAACAAGCGAGGTCTGATGCTACTGAATGGAAAACGCAGAGCAAAGCACAACAATCATAGCTATGCAGCATTGTTGGAGCAAAGGATATACGAACTGGTGGAGACAACAATTTCATAAAATCAAGTTCGTATAGATATCAAGAGAAGGAAACAGAGTTGATGATGCTTTGGCGAAAAATTTACTACCTCCTCTTCAAACATTTGTCTTTCATTATTATGTACCAAATACTATAACTCATTTGTTACATCAAAGACCATGTAAATTCTATTAACTAATAAAATATTGAAGTTAAAAGAAAAAATAACTGTTTGTGCTTTTAAATTACAATAAAAAACTACAGGACTTTAATTTGAAAGAGTTGTTTTATATGAGAAGATTTTGATTAGTATCTCGTAGTTAATAATTTGTTCACTGTAATTTTAGCAATTTTTTTAAAAAGAGGATAACTTTTGTTTTCAATAAAATCTTCATCTTTTTTGAGCAACTTTTTCCATTAAAATCTCTATTCTCGAAAATCAGATTAAAATTCTGATCTTAAGAGACGGGCCCTAAATTTGGGCTTGTTCTCAGCCCATTTAATATGACTTTGAGGCCTTACTCTTCCCTGTGGTTCACCTCAAAATGGTGGAGGAGCAACGGCGAAGTAGTAGTGGTTGGTCTAGGGTTTTAAACTCAGTGCCTCCGCCATGAAAACACGGCGTCGTAACCTCTCCGGGAATGATCTAACCACTACCAGACGTAATACTCGATCGAAGACCTTAGAGAATGGAAGAGACAACTCATTACCATTTCCAGTCGATCTCATCATGGAGATATTCTCGAGGCTGCCGGTGAAGTCAATAGCTACATGTAGGTGCGTTTCGAAGACGTGGTCCTCCGTCCTTCGCCGTCAAGATTTCACGGAGCTGTTCTTGAGCAGGTCACGCACACTCCCCAAGCTGTTGCTCGCCTACCAAAAGGACGGTGACTTGTTCTTCTTCTCTGCACCTCAGCCGCAAAATCCGGATGAGAATTCGTCTCCTGTAGTGGCCACTTATCGTATGAAGTTGTCTTTTGATGCCTACTTCCGTAATGGTGCGTTTGGAATAAATGGGCTTGATCATGGCTTGGTGGGTCTTAGTGGAAGGACACATTCGGTCATATGTAACCCTAGCACTGGACAATCTTTGCCTTTCACCAGGGCGAAGACAAGGTCAATGAGTTTGTTTGGGTATGATCCTATTGATAAACAAGTCAAGGTGTTGTCCATGTGGGGAGCAAAGTTTTCTGGACTGCTCAATGTGGTGGCTGAGGAGTATCAAGTTCTGACATTAGGAACAGAAAACCCGTCGTGGAGAACGATCGATTGTGGATGCATACTCAGTTATTATTCTCAACATGTGAGGCAAAAATGCATCAATGGTGTTTTGTACTATTTATCTACTGACATGTCTACAGAGACTACTGTGTTAGTTTGCTTTGACGTTAGGTCTGAGAAGTTCAGCTTTGTTAAAGTTAAGACGTTTGTCACTGAGGGAACTATGATCAACTACGATGGTAAATTAGGTTTCCTTCGGGCTGGAAAATCTGTCTGCGCTTATAGAGAAAGTAGAATTGTTAACCTGTGGGTACTAGAAGATATCGAGAAGCAGGAATGGTCCGAGCGTACGTTTGTATTGCCCGCTTTGTGGGAGGATGTTGTTGGGAGTGCAATATTAGGCTTTGTTGGAATGACGCGGACAAATGAGATTGTGATGAGGCCGCTGAGTATTCTACCAATACCTTTGTACCTATTCTTCTTCAATACCAAGAGGAATACTGTCGTTAGGATTGCAATCCAAGGAATGGATGTGTCTGAGTATGATAAAGTTCACATCTTTCTGGACCATGTAGATAATGTGGAGCTTATGTAAGTGTTTAGGTACTTCAAAACCTGAGACTTTGTTTGGCTATCTGTGTTCTAAGTTAAGATTGTTGCTTTATACTCTCTTCTCTTTAGATGGAAAGCTACTTTGTGCTTTGTACTCTCTTCTCTTTAAAGCTACTTTATGATTAGCTTGATTAGTTCTTGGTGAATGAGAATGTTCTTGTAAGAGAAGCTAAAAAAACCTGAATCAAAAATGTTATAGAATGTCCCACAATTGGTTTATTAATTCGATTTTAGCCGATGATATCCGAAACCAGCTTTTTTTAATCAAAAGACAAATACTTCTACGAAAATGCACGAATACAACTGAAACTATAAATCAAAAATAATGTTTTGAACTATATGGTTGATTTATCAGAGAAATTGTGTCGACTTGTAGTTACTGGAAAGGAACAATATATCATTACATGTCTCCTTCTCTAAGACACTCGCTTTCTCTTTGCTCGGTATTTCCTAAAACACACAAAAGCAGAACTATCTTGAGAACAAAACAACAAGCATAATTAGAAAAGGTAAACCTAATTTTAAAACCACGAGAGAACCACATTCATATTCTATAATCAATCATAACAGAACCAAATTAAAATCGAGATAAAGATATTTGAGAGAATTAGTGCACATTTTTTCTGAATTTTGAAAACCGTAGTGTTAATAGTGTTATTTTAACTATGGTAAACTACAATGGTAAATTAGGTTTTCTTCTGTCTGGAGAATCTGGCTACGTTTATGAAAGAAGTACAAGTGTTAACCTGTGGGTACTAGAAGATACCGACAAGCAGGAATGGTCTGAGCGTACGTTTGTATTGCCCGCTTTGTGGGAGGATATTGTTGGGAGTGTAAGGTTAGGATTTGTTGGAATGACGCGGACAAATGAGATTGTTATGAGGCCACTGGGTCTTCCAGGAAGACCTTTTCACCTAATCTACTTCAATATTGAGAGGAATACTGTCGTTAGAGTTTCAATCCAAGGAATGGATGTGTCTGAGTATGATCATGTTCACATCTTTCTAGACCATGTAGAGAATGTGAAGCTTCTGTAAGTGTTTAGGTACTTCATAACTTGAGACTTTGTTTGGCTATCTGTTCTAAGTTAAGTTTGTTGCTGTGTACTCTCTTCTCTTTAGATGGAAAGCTACTTTGTGCTTTGTACTCTTTTCTCTTTAAAGCTACTTTGTGAAACAGATCAATATTATGATGTTTTGACCAACTATGTCCCTGTCTTTGTCACGCCTCAGTTTAGGGCCATAACGAGCGATAACATTCTTGAAGCTTAAGAAAGTGAATCAGAGTCACATAGATGGAGCCATGGTTATAAAATGTCGGAATCAAAATGTCCAAAGCAATGTCAGTATTGGAAACCATGTTAACTGCCTGATACTGAGGTGCTTGTGATCGGATATTGGAATAGAAACATAGAGTTTTGTCTCTGCGCCGAGGAAGAACAGCTGTTGAGGATGAAAAATACATCAAAATGAGAATAACATTTATTCTCTATCGTAATATTGCTCTGTTTCTAGATGCGTAGAGATCAAGCTAACTTGTCATGAGCTGAAGAACAAAGAGCAGCTAGCAGAAACTATGAGTGTACCTCAGTAACTTGTTCAGCAAGTAAGCAAACTGATCACCCTATGTAACATACTTTTGTATATATGTTCTGACTTTGTGAATGTTTGATGTTCCTAAGGTTTTGAGTTGTGGATGGACAGAAGGTACTAAAGTTGCGGGCAAAAATTGGTTTCCAAGATTAGGTAGAGATGGATATAATAAGATTATACTAAAGGCATGGCCAAACAGGATTAATCAAGATGGTAAACCTAGAATGTTAGGGTTCACATATCTCTGGTTATCTGATAAACTTCTCACCGAACCAAACTTAGCGACGTTTTAAACCTGCTTGAAATAAATGCTTGAGAATCGAGTAAGCAACCAAAAGCCCTTTTTGAGAGCTGTCTTTCCCTCACAAACACACTATACAAACCATAGTTAAGGTACAACAACGATGCTTATACAAGCTACTGAATAATATGACCATATACACTAAACTCCAATATTTGGAAAAAAGTTACTTGGCAATGCTCTATCCATCACTGTAAATTCTTTACCTAGTAAATAATTAAACAAGTATTACGAATATATAAAATAATAACTAAAACTGAAAAGTTAGCAGAGCGTATGTTACCACTTAACACCAGAACTTCTTCATTATTCGTCTGAACGCACTCCTCTTTTTGTTTTTAGATTTCACATGTGTGACATGGTTATCAATCTCAGTTTCTTCATCTTCCAATATCGGGGCTAAAGACGGTCTCCATGTTGTGTACTCTTCTGAGTAAAGCACCACCGGCGATGGCTGATCAGTCACGGTGGTGGGGGAGGAACAACAACATAGACGGAATAGACAAAAAACCATTTGAAACTATTCCAAGTGTTAGTATTGGTAAGAGATTTGGGTTTTTTTACAACATTTGGGTTTGTTGTTATATACACCCTTATCATATACGAAGGATTACTACTCTTTTTAGGGGTCATTTATTAATGTTTGTTGGTATATTTGAATAGTAACTATATTATTTACTTTTAAAATTATTGTTGATTTAGAAAGGTAAAAAATCATCACTTTAATAATATAAAGTAGCTATAAAATACATATAATTAATGAGAATCTATAGGAAAATAATAGAGAACATATGAGTCAAGATTCATTTTGGGATAAATATGGAAAAAGTGAACTTTTTTCTCTGATTGGTCATGTTTTCAATGATTTTAAGATAACTGAATAAGTCATTATCCAATTAGAGATTACCACAAGTTTAAAGTTTTAGTGAAATTTTGAATACATGTGAAAATTCCAAAATGTTTTTATTCCTCAAAGCCATAACGCCAATCGGACCCATAGTATTTTTTTTTTCTTTCTTCAGTGATTTGCATTAATTATACGATTTGTGTGTTTATCAAGTTTCTTTTAGTTTAGTTTCAAAATATTTATGCTTTTGTTGATGAATACTCTTGGTAATTTCCTATTTAAATTATCTCAATGGATTTTTTTGTTAACTTATATAGAACAATCAAAATCACTCTTTGTGATTTGAGTTAAATGTTGCTTGCAATGATTTTTTTTATTTGTTTGCTTGTTTAAAGTATATTAAAAAAAATTAAATTTGATTATTGTTCATAATGGATATGGAATAAAATGTAATATATAAATAATGTTCATGAAACAGAATGAATAAGCACAAAATCATTAGCATGGACAATAATCATTTCTCTCGTTTCCCTCATTTTAAGAACATAAAAAATGCAATAAATACTAATTTACATTATACTAAATATCTGTCACATTACCGAAAGAACATATGATTATAGAAGTCGATGCCCAACTGGGCAAGGAGACAATCCGGGCGAGGTTCTTAAATCCGCCATCGCAATATTCCTATCAAAAAGTACTTCGTTATATTTTTATTAAAGTAAGTAAATGGCATTTCTTCTAAAGTTGATTATATATTTTTTTTAACATCAAAGCATAATCAAACATATACTTTGAAAGCATAATCAAACCTTTTTTCATAAACTAAACTGATAAATAGAAAACTATATACACTATGCAACAACTTACAAAAATATTGCATACTCATCATAGGGATATTCATATACAATCAATGTTAAAAGGAAAAAATGTCGTAACTAAAAAGATAGACTGTGCATTTTTTGTATAACCTAATCTATGGATTTTAAGAATATAATATGGGATTATGCGTGATGACTTACCAGGCTCTCTTGAATTTGTATCTGAACGAAGTCGTTTTTTTGGCCTTTGATTTATCACATGAGAGTAAGACCTTCGCCGTTAAGTGATCACTCTCGCCGTCGATCTCCAAAATGGGATACAACGACGGTCGCCACCGTTTGGAATCCCCATATGTGCTTCGCTCTGAGTAAGTAACTAACGATAACTGATTAATCGTTGATGATTCTTCTTCATCCGCCGCGGTATTGGAACGGTAACAATGGCGAAAAAGAGAGCAAATCATTTCAAACTTTGGAAAACAGATAGAAATCAGTTATAAATATTTATGTAATCTTTGGGTCAACGATAAATGGCGTTGTGTTTATATACTGAAATATTTATAACTGTAGTAAAGTTATGAGGATGCATTAAAGAGTTTCTATTCATTTTAGGTGGTGTGTTACTTCTCTGGATAAGTTTCAATTTAATTTAATGAGTCTTCTAAAAACTGTTTATGTTAATGGCTCTTTAGAAATCTCTTTGAAATGAAACTTTTTTTCACGGATATAGCTTCTCTTTTTTTTTTTTTTGGACAACCCTCGGATATAGCTTCTCAATTGCCAATTTAAGTGTAGTATGTTCATTAGCTTATTTCTTAAAGTTGGGAATCTTGTTTTACAGAAATATTTAAAGTATATAGTTAGTTATTCTATTGTAAATAAACTTTTTGAAGTTTGTTTTTTTCACTTTAGTATGTTTATGCTTTAATTATTTTATTTTTTTCATTTGTTACTTATTGCCTTAATAATATTACCAGTGTTAATATTGTAAACATGAATAGCTAAAAAAACTTATTCAATTATAAAGAATCGAAATAGCTTTTTGAGAAGATATACAAAAGTCTTAACTAAAAAGCAAAATAAGCGCAATAAAATGAGAATTAAAATAATATATGGACAAATGATATCTACCGTAATGGTTTCAGATACTTCAACAACTTCACACTTTTAAACTTATTAGCTATTTAGTTTTTTTTTTTATCAAACTCTTCTTGATGTATAGCTTGCTAATATATAGCGTGTGTAACATATATAGCTAATAAAAACCAATGCAACTGTAGAAGCATATTTGGTTTATTGGTTGTTCAGAGAGCAACAAATTCTAACCTATCATGTTAGAAATTTTGATGTTAATCTTATTTTTACATATATTTTGGATTCTACCTTCTTAGAGGTTTCGTAGAAAGTCGTTTCTTTATACGATCATTGTAAGTTGAATAACTGTAGTATAATCTAATTACGACTTAGCTATATATAAGATACGTTATATAACACACAAATAAATATAACATAAGGTCATTACAAGTCACACTCATTCAAGAAACAAATCAGGGCTTCTTACTTTTCTGGGACATGAATAAACTATACATAATTCAAATAATTTTTCTCATGTAGACATGAAGTGGGCCAGAAAATAGAGATTTCAAAAAAATAATTAAAGGAGAAACAAGAACAAATGCTTGACAAAAAGAACAAATAATTGAGTGTTGAATAAGAAAATAATCATGCCCATTTGGCCAATATAGACATGAGGCCAGCACCAAGAAGAAGAGCAATATGTGCCATTATTTGAAGTCCAGTGTTGGATTGCATTTTGGGATGCATAAAATCAGCTGCGAGAAGGTCCACCAGAGACATGTAGATGAGAATACCTGCGGATGCAGCGTTCAAAACTCCCTGTACGATCAGAGCCGTTGGAGAAGACTCATCGTACGTATTCGCTATTTCCATTCCAACAACGATACCTAATGGAGTTGTTATCGCGAAGAAAGTCGACATTATTGTTACTGACAAACACTTGAATTTGCCCTACAATAACAAAATAATGGAAGTGAAAACGTGTGCGACAACTATGCATAACGCAACTCTACAAAATATACAAGAGGATATAGTCATATAGACATATATATTTCGTCATGAATATATCATATGTGGACTAAGCTTATGTTGATTGAGTAAAGAGAGAGAGCTTATTAATTAATGAAGTAACGAAAATCAATAGAAGAGAAAAGATACCTGAGCAATACAACCACCAAGGCCAAGACCTTCGAAGCATTGATGAAACATCAAGGCAATAAAGAGAGCTTTCGCAGCTTCTGGACTCTGTGAAGCTCCAAGTGATATTCCAATTACCACTGAGTGTACTATTATTCCCAGCTCCAATACCTAACTCATTTTTTTTTTTAATAAAACACAAGAATATCAGTTTCTGGGGTAACATAAACGTTTACACTAGATGATTTTTTTCTCAGATAATACATAAGAAAAGTTCTTATTTTAACATTTCGGACTCAATATAACGTGATGTGGTTTCTCTAGAGAATCAAATCTCACATGGTCCGAATCTAAATAGCCCGCGTTGACAACAAATAAACTCTCAGAAATGCATGAACTAGTAGTTTTTTTCAATATCCTGAACAAAGCACGTTAAGTTGAAAATGTATGTTTTTAAATAAACTGAAAAAAATTGGTTGTTTTATTTTTTCAAAAATGTTATATTTTCAGGAAAAAAACTATTATATATTTTTGCTAAAAATCAAAATTATTTAAATTTTCAGAAATGTTAACCATATGAATTCCATGCATAAATATTTCCGATCGAAGCAGTAACAGTGCATCCATTAAATTGAAATGGGAATGCACATCCATCTTCGTCTATCAATTCATTTCATTTCTTCTGAACAGAAAAAAAAAATTCGAAGACTTTCTTTAAAATCATTAAACTAGAAAACGCAAATGCTATGTTTGTTAAACGTGGAGGCAACAAACCTGTGCAATAACTCTTGTCCGAAGCATCTGCACCTTGGCAGAGTCAACGACCAGCTCGCCAGATTCTCCATCAGGGATCGTCTTCGACGCATTGCAATGAGATTTATTGAAACTCGAAGTGGCAAATGTATCCACTGATAACGTCAATATCGCAGCGACCATCGCAATAAATCCTGTGAAAGGAAAGTCCCATGCTTCTGAAGTCAAGCACGGCGAGTTAAGCATCTCGTAAGCCTCAGGCAAGACGTGCATAAACCCTGTAGATAGGATCACTCCTGCAGCAAAGGCTTTCGTGACGAAGAAGAAAGGTGTCTCAGGACGCAAAGAAGGGAAGACTTTGCCTAGGAGAGGGAAAAGAACTCCGATTACTCCGGCTATTAGAACGGAAGGAACGGCAGCGATCTTGTATTTTTGAGCTCCAGCTTTGTTTTCTTGGTCGTGGTCGTGTGAGCATTCGCATTTTGGGTTTCTTGAATGAGAATGGCCCTCGTGGCCATCCTGGGCTTCAGCAACGGCGATCAGGAGGAGGGAGATGGAGATGAAGAAGAGTAGGAGTTTCACGTTCTTCACCATATTCTTTATTTTATAATTTAGGGTTTCTAAGGAGAGACTTCTAGATTTTTAATGATGAAAAAGATATAAACTGGTATGGAAATGGAAGTATGTGAATCTGTATATATATACACATATATTAATATCATATAAATTTGTGCTACTCATTAACAGGACATAAGATAATCTAAACAAAAAAAATATTGAACCTTGTGATTTTGTATCTCGTTTACCCAATTTGTAGTCCCAATTAACGAATATTTAATAGAAAAATAATCAAATCGTTGTTAAAAAGTATGCTATGTACTCAAACTTGTTTTTGTAAATTACCTGAGAAATATTTATAGTAAACATCAATTTATTCAATCAAAAGAATTTTACTTGAGGAAGTAGTTTATAATTGATCTCCCCATAAATAAATAAATCAGAAAATAAGCAATAGTTACGATTTGCCTAGAAAAAAATTCTGATAAAAAACATTATCACATAGGCTAGTAATCAAAAATTAATAAGGTAATCGTATCTTGCTTACCAAATTCAGATATGGTGCCTTGCATTGGTTTTCCCATGTTCAAAATACGGATGCCTCCAACATATGAAGGTATAGGACTATATGTCATTATCGGAATTTCTCAACATGAATCTCTAACCAATACTAAATCAGATGTTTTCAATACTGAATTAGACATTTTTTTTATAAATTGGGACCTCGCATTTTTTTTCTAGTTGGTTAAATAAAATGTATCACTATACTGATATTAATAATCACTATAGAGTATCATTTAAGATGTATCTCAAGCGTTTATAATTAATTTGTTGCTCATATCTAAAAGACTTCATACTAGTAATTTGTACAAGAAACAAATAGTGAGATATAGCACTTGTTTGAGATATTTTACTGGTTGAGCTATTTTACATTTTTCTTTCTTAATAAGCTCATATAAAAGATTTAACTTTCTAATCTTGTTTTAGCTAACTTGTGCTTGAACTCGCGGATACCAAATTATTAATTAATTGAATATTAATCAATAGAGGTTATTAGTTATACCTTACAGTCTTCTTCTCAACTGTAAATATAAGACACAAAAAATAAAAAACGTGGGAAAATAAAAACTTCTCAAAAGTTTAAAACTTTGCCAAAATTGAAAAATATTTAAAGAACCGACTTGATCAAAAAGAAAAAAAAATTAAAGAGCCGACTTGGACAAATTCGTATTTCAATTGAACAAGTTGAGCTGGAACTTGAAGATAGCGATATTTAATTTATGGCAGACACGAGTCATTGACTTTTCCTGTTTCAGACCATTAATGCATTATCTTCATAGCACTTTGCCCGTTTTATCAAAAAAATGCTGAAACAAAGATACAGAAGATTTTTTTTTTTTTTTGATAAAGTCTGATTAGGAAAATAGCTACGGTGGCTCAAAAGATACAGAAGATACCAAGTATCGAAAGAGAAAACATGAAAAGACAAAAAATCAACAAAGATGAGACAACTAATCAAAGACAAGCACGCACGTTCGAATTTTCAACACACTTACACAACACTCCGTTACTCAACATTGATATTATATAACGAACGGCTTATCCTTTGTATGGGTTGAGGATGGCTTGTATGTCAAGCAATGTTCAGATACTCTGAAATTAAATGAAGGTGAAGTTAATTGATAATTATTCTCTGTACATTTGTCGTGGAAGGAGAACCAGTTCTACGTAACTCAAGTGAACCAATTAGATTAAACGGCCTTGTAGGTTAGGAATATGCATTTTACCCTATATCCAAACTGGTACCCAAATCCGATTTGAAAATCCAAATTGAAGTGGCAAAATATATGAACGAATATTGAGTTAATTAGAAAAGATTAGATATCCGAACCCAAACGGAAATTAAACTAGGAAAAATTAAATATCTGAACCCGAACAAGTAATATCAGAACCTAAATGGATATCCGAACATATGTATATTTAACCTTATATTCCTAATTTACTTACATCATTTTATTTAAAATATTTATATTAATATTGTACATAGTTCAAAAATCATGTAATATGCATATACTTACCGACAAAGTGATTTGTTACTCACTTAAAATAAATGTCGAGCTTCTTGGTTGATGCATTAACAAAAAGTGCATTCAAAATCTCAAAACAATAACCATATAAGTTTTTTTCTGTTTTCAAATTTTTATCTTGAAACCTATTAATCGTTTAATCTATTAAAAATTAGAAAATTATTTAAGTTAATAATAAATTTTAAGAACAAAAAGCTTTTTTTTTAAATCTAAATATTCGAACCCAACCCAAAATAACTATACCCGAGTTAAAAAATATCCTAACCCGATCCGATATTTAAAAATACTCAAACTGGTTCTAACCGCCAATATTAAAATACCCTAAAACCCCCAAATATCTGATCGAATCCGAGAGGTATCCAAACGTCTATTTATTCTAATTTTAAGTCAAACACTGTCTAGATTTATTTGTGACCCAAATAATAATAAGAATTTAAAAAAAAAACTCTAACTTAATCTCTTTTTTTAATTCAAAAAGTTCTGAGTCTAAGTCTATAATCTCTTTGGACCATGAACAAGGACCGGTTGTTTAATCCCCTGCCCGCAACTACTGACACTCAAACATGGCATCTCTATCCTTTGGGGAGAAAGCTTTACCAATAGAACTAGCGCAGCTCTGAGTACCTAACTAAATCTTTCGAAGCCCTAAATGTAAATTCTTTTGCCGTTTGTGGGCTTCACATGATAGCAAATTATAGGAATACGATGTAGCAACTCCAGAGATCAACACGGACGCATCCTGAGAACCCTTTTCCGATGAGCGGAGAGGCCAGAAGATAAAAAAACGGAGCAACGCTGGAAAACAAGCGGAGGTTTACCGTTTATGGCTCCCGACTCCGGTCCCTTCCCACAAGCATAAAACTCATAAAACTAAAGATTCCGGCACCAAATAAGGAGGAGGCAGGGCACAACTAAGAAGAGTCGCTTTCCGGATAAGAGAAAAACAAAGGAGCTGATAGCTCCTATCAACAGACGACGATAGAGCCGCCAAACTTGATGCTTCACGAATTTGTCTAATGGAAATTATAGTCATCATTGTCCTAACATGATTTTGATGTGTGAAAAAGAAAATAATTTATGAAAAATGATAAATTCAACAATAAGAATCAAAGATAAAAATTTCCAAATGTGATAAACTACTCAAATCCCAAACATGGTACAACAAAGCAAGATACAAATCATTCGCACGAGAATTAACAACAAATAAACCATCGAACTCCTCTCAAATCAGAAGCAGGCGTCGAGGACACAACAGCAACACACGGCCGCAAGACTGCATTCAAAATTGAAAACAGCAAAGTAATCAAGACTACAATAACCGACCCGGTTCGATATATAACCAAACAAAACTGAATTTAAAGTTTTCTAGAGGAAGAGAAGAAGAGATTACCAGCCTTTCCAGAATCCATCACCCTTAGACTTTGTCTCGACCGGAGCCATCGTAGCATGACTTGTGTCGTTAGTTGGGTAACCGGCAGGAGGCGGTGCAACGTAGGGACTGGAAGACGCTGGTGGCGTTTGATAAGCTCCTAGTTATAAACACACATACATATGTTTCACGTTAGTTTAATACCATAAATCTCTAGGAATACGATTAATCATGATGACGGCTAACATACCTGCAGATTGTTTTTGGCTGAACTGACTCATTCTTCGGAGTTTGGACAACTTGTAAGTTCTCTTTCAAAAGCAAAGGGAGAATCGTACGTAAAGGTGAATGTATACGTGTGTGAGATATTGAGATGGCTTGTTATTTGCATGATGATCATATATATAGTCGTCATGCATATACTGTATATAGGGAAGAAGAAGGTCGGTTTAGTAGAACCGCGTGGGCGGCGGAATAACATTAAGTTATCATAATTGATCCCAGCGAACCAATTAATGAAACGACCAAGAAGCATCCTTTATTTTGGTATAGACACATAAGTTTGATTTAGTTTTGCTCTACTTCTTTGTGGTCTAGACACTTTTATTGTCGACATTTAAATAATAACTCTTTAACAAACAGAACTCCTTCATGGTAATTCAAATATGCCAACTTAAACTCGTAATTACTAGTGTATACACTACTGAAGATGTTTCATTATTTGCCTTACTTAAGAAACCAAAACAATTATATATATTGATATCACCATCATCATACATTTATAGTATTTTCCTTAAATTAAAAGAAAAAATCATTCACATATTTGATTTTGGTTTGCACAAAAATATACATGCCAAAGCTTTTGAATAATATTAGAAACTTTTTTTTAAAGAAAAACATTAGAATATGCAACATGAACGATGATCATAAATTTAACATGGGTTTATTCCTTTCGTTGTAATAAAAGGTTTTATTTTCTTTCTGAAAGCAAAAGCTTATTGCTTTCTCCATCGGAATATTTACATGTTAGAAAGTGAGATACAACTAAACCTTACACACAGTATTCGCTAATGGCGACTTATATCAAGTAAAATTGGACTGAAACTTTATGCTGAGAATATTTCCTTTTGAGATTTGCAAGTAATTTTTTTTCCTTTCCATCACGAATATACATAAAATACTATATACGAAAACTTTAGTTTCAAGATGGCGTATGGAATTTTTCAACTCAGTGAATGTAAACGCAAGTTGTGATTTGGCTAGTGCATCTACTTCTAGTAAATTAGCGGAGTAACGTTAGACAACGTTTGTTTGTTTGGTGAACCGACCAATATGTGGTTCTTAATCTACCAAACGCCATTTCAACTAATTAGGCCACTTATTTTTTAATTTCGAATCATCAAATTATATTTTACTCAAAAAAGAGATAATAGAAGATGATATAACGTTGTATGCTGCAATTCACTAAAAACAAACGTAGCTATCTTTTTCAGTGCACAAGCTTTTTAATTCACAAGTACTAAGCAAGTGCCAGCCATGGCCAGATCTAAATCTCCAAATCATGTTACCGGTTGACATTGAGTACAAAAGTTCTTTTATTCATCAACTGAAAACATCGTATAGTAGTTTGTACCAACAAAACAAATAGTTGATTCATCCCAAGAAAAGAAAATCAAGATGCAACAAAAAATCTCCGGAATGAATATCGTTGTAGGGATATTTAGTTAAGTCATTATTGCACATTTCTTCCTCATTGTCCAGAAGGCAGCATAGTATCGGTTCTGCAAACAAAATAAACCCAAAAAAATAAATCGAGATTAGAGATTAGATATAATGAAACTTTAGAGGGACATGAACAAATCTGAACCTGCATCATAGACCTAGGATTCGTAGTGTACGTTGTTTCAATTGTTCTCTCTTTCTGTAAACGTCAAGGACACGCAATGAGTGTGGAAGACCATGTGATAAAACAGGAATTGTCATAGTGTCTTGTGTTAGAAGATTACCTCAATCTCGAACCCATACTGTGAAGCAACTCTCTTCACATCCTCCAAACTTAGTTCAACTGACATTTCCTAAGGTGAAAACAAGAAATATACATTGTGATAACAAACGTTATAACGAGATTGTGGGATAAGACCAGTGCGTACATTGTCGTGGCCATATGTGTCCGCAAAGTGATACAACAGAGGTCCTAAGTTTATCCAAACCTGATAGAAAAATTGATATTAGACAAGTCAGGAGCATTAAGAGATCAAAGGCGTTGAGAAAAGTTTAACAGGGAATATTACTCCTCCATCCTTTAAGATCTTGGATATGGTTTCGATGTACTCAATGATGTTATGAGCGGTGTCTATGAAAAAACAAGTCACCACAGCATCCCACATTCCTGAAAATTCAGTGTTACGGGTTACGTTTTAAATAAATGAATAGTGTTTTTAGTATCAAACATTGTCTAAACAAAAACAAGTAATCACGAGTTCTAACCTGCCTGGCATGATTCATTGTATACTTCAACAAAATCACCACCGCACATAGAGAAACCTTCTGTTATCCCTGCACTGCTCTCGCAGGTGACATATAGTAAATGTAGTTTACATGAAACCATCAATGCAAACCTGCTTGACCACTTTTAGTTAAGTTCGATAAAAGGCATACCTTGCAGGATGAATATCAGGAATAGAAACAGGGCGTAACTGATCATTGTCGGAGAGCGAATTGCAGTTGCTGTGTATCCAGGGGTATATCGTCCACTCACCAGGCACTTGTGCACTGTTGAAAAACAATCAAGTTGAGAGTAAATTATAAGGAAATTAACAAAAAGATAAATATTATTCAGGAAGGTAAGAAACTCTCTTACTAATTCAGAATAAAACTTGAGCATATCATCATGTAGTATGAAAACTCATTTCCTTGGCTTATGAAACCTGTTCCAATTGCACAAGAGTATTAATATTCTTTATTATCATTGAAGCTAGATTACTTCTTCATGGCATACCTAGACAAGAAATTTCAAGGGCTAGACGTCCAAGTCCAGCACCAGGGACTAAACAGCTAGGAGGGGTGCTGCAAATCATATAATTAACTCTGTAAGCGGAGCTCAGAGACTCAAAAGAATATCACTAGCACGATGTACCTCTTCTTCTGACGATCAGGAAACAAGGAATCAAGCTCGTCAAGGATAGGCTTGTAGCACTGGTCTCGTTCTCTCTGACCCTAAAAGTAAAAAAAAAAAGAGTAACTAACAAGTCAAGTTCTGAATAAGCGATTGATGAAAGAATCTGAGTACATTAACATGACAAAAAGAAACACAGTTACCTCTGCTGCCCAGTCTCTAACTATATTCCTTATTATACAACGAACCTGTGTTAGAATACAACAAAACCATGAACATTTCAACGTACTAGATTGGTAAATGGTGACCAAAACACACAACAACAAACCATGCATACGTGTAAGATGTAATTAAGATCAAAAGGATTCACTCAATTAGAGAAAGCTACATGAGATCGTCAAAACTGCGTAATGAATCTAATAGAGCTTGAGAATAAATTCGAACACGTCAACTTATACTCTTTGTTCTGAACATTACAAGAACTCTAATAGATTTATGATTTCATCAGGCATACTAAAAGTCAAAAGCATACCTTATCTACGTCAACCAGTGGAACATGTGTCTGTAACGATGGGTCCAACCAATCATGAGATGATAATGATGCCTATGAAAAAAGAGCAACATTAGAACTAGAAAATCATCTGAATTGGTATGAGTTGACATTACATTGCCATGGTCGTGATTTAAATGGTCTCCATCACAATCATATCTCTCATCATGGTTTCTTGTGTCTTCAGAGTGATTCTTGGGGGGAGGATCACTAGCATTCATCCTCTGAAGCTCCTGCATTTATACATATACATTTAAAGTTCATAAATGAAAAGGATATATTTTTCATGTCTTGATCTGACAGCAATAGACAGAGTTCCTCTTACTGAGTCGTGCAAGCTTTTGCTTTCTTCCTCATGTGCACAATTATTAGTCAAGGCAGGCTGACAAGAGGAGTCGTGCCTTTCATCTAGTACGTATTTCTCATGTGGAGCACAATCAAGATTTGAGTCTTCATAACCATCAAGATCCTGACTCAGGTCTATAGGGGGCTCAAAAGCCTGCCAAGTAATTATGATTCACATCATTATTCATAACCATTACATGACATGAACTGCTTATGATTTCTAGCGTTTCAACGTTGAGTTTATGAATCACATAATCAAATAAGTAGCATGAAGCAATTAAAACGCCAAGGGAAATAAGAAAATATTAGAAAATGTGTATGCAACACTAACCTGAAGCATATTAAATATGAAATATGAATTCGTTGATATACACCTGCAATAACAGAGTCAAATAACCAACTGGTATTTTAAATCAGATTATAAACAGGATATAAAGAACTAAGTTCAATATGGCATACTATTGAGTTTAGTGTGCCAGCATGAGAAAGAACAATTATAAGAGGCACGGATATCACAAAATGACACGTGAATAATTAATCTAACAGGGTTTAGACAATCAAACACGGAAGTACTCCCTATTGTAAGTAGTTGCAAAGTTCATTTTTTTACTTTCAGAGGGTAGCAGATAAATATGTTGTCTTACATTAAACATGCAATTGCAAACTATTTTTCGAAAATCATCCTAGAGAGGTCACATTATTAATAGGATGACAACGCATTGATGTCACACCAAAAAACTAGTTTGTTATACGTTTAGACCGTTCCTAACCTCAATTACTCTAGGGGATATCATCACAGCGACAAAAAATATTATTTACTACAAAAATTAATGAAAACGTTTAGGAAGCATCAGGATTGTTCCATAGTCCTAAGTCGAAAAGAAGAACCAACGAGTCATATCTAAACCTTAAGGACACTATAACAAAAACATAAAAAAAGTTCAGAATATCATCCAAGCAAGCTCAGACACTGATATATACAACGAGATGACGAAAAATGATGAAAAGTCTACTAAATATAGATTTCACCTTTTTAATCTCTCAAACTTCAAAGCGTAATGGGGAACCAATGCCTGGACAAGGAAAAGAGAAAATACATCGTTGAAAATAGTCAGTTTTATTATAAGAAGAAAAGAGGATTCCACAAGTAATGAACTTCACTTGATATCATTTCTAATCTATCCATGAGCGTCAAATCAAATGTAAACTGTTGACATAATATCAATAGGCTTACACAACAAATAAAAAAACTACAAGGAACACAATAAGAAGTTTGTCTCTGTACAAAACTAATGCAACAAAAGATAACCTTGTGGGCAGGAGACAGCTTCCGATATGATCTTTCCCATTTTTTCAGATCCTCTTCTGCTGCCTCGGGGTAACTGTAACAAGTTTCCAAACCTAAGAATGAGCCCACTAACATGGCTATTACAAGAAAACTAATCTTCATCACACTTAACTCACAAAAAAGTGAGAATTCAAAAAGCAATGAACGTGAGTGAAGCTTCTGACATTATAAACCAAGGGAGACCTAATAACCGAAATACACCTTCTTTTTATTATTGCTTAAGAGAGTCTGGACCGAACCCTCATATCCGAAAGAGAAACCACATCATGTCACATTAGTTTGGTCTGAAGAACATCCGATCAAAATCAAATTCTTGTAACTTTCACTACTAAATCAAATTGTAATCAATCAGATAATTCTCCTGAACCCCAATTATAGTACACCTTTTTTATTATTACTAAGAGATTCTGGACCGAACCCTCATGTCCGAATGAGAAACTACATCATGTAACATTAGTTTGGTCTGAAGAACCTCAGATAAAAATTTCTTGTGATTTAACCACTACTAAATTCTAAGAAAATATAATAATAATAATCTAAATTTGAGTGATTCGAAGTTGTAATCAGTCAGATAATTCTCCTTGAACCCCAATCATAGTGCCAATTCAGATACGCAATATATATAAAGAACCGAAAGATAAATGATTAAAAATAAAGAAAGAAGGAGAGGATAAATATACTTGAGGTAAGCACTGATGATGCGGCGAAGAGATTTGGCTTCGAGAGCTTCTTCTAGCTTCTTCTGACGCCGTATCTTCTCCTCCTCTTCACCGTCCCTTTCCCTCGACATCTCGGTTTCCGTTGCTACGGCCGTAACAGTTTCCGGTGCCTGAGCGGTCGTCGGCTCCGTCATCTCTGACGATGAAATCATGGTGGCGTGGAGTTTGATTTCGTCGAGGAAGAGGATTATACGAGGGAACAAAGTTTTCTATTTGGGCTTTTATTCCTTTATGGGCCTCGTTTAGCCCATTTGTGAGATAAGATAAATAAAACGTACATTGGAGACTAGTCAGAGTTTCCAAATACATTTATTTATGTTGCAGTTTCGGAATTGATTTCTAGAACAAAACATTGAATTGCTTCAGAAACGCTTATGGTCATCGTCCGAATTCAAACATGTATACACTTCATATTCTTGCTTTCCTTTTTGTTTGAGATTAGTACTGCTAAAATGAGAGGATTAGTAAACTGAAATGAAAGTTTGTAAGGAAACATTTAACTAGAGCATAAAAACTAAAATATATGATATGAGCTTCAACTTAACCAATAGACTGCAATTTTTTGGATCCTCTAATCACATAATAAGAAAGAAAACATGAGATCACTCAATCCCAATATGCAACGCAGGTTTAATTGAGAGAGAACTAAGTAACACTTTCCACTATTCTATTGTTTCAAGAGAATTCAGCTTTTTTTTTGTCACGAAACTCTTAAATTAAATTAGATGTCCAAAGGATTTAAACGATTACAACCGGAAGTGAATTCGACGGCTAAACGAAAGCGAAAAATACTACAACAAGAGATAGGAGTGTTAAAGGGGTGAAGAAACCTGTAGACATGCTTCACTTGAAACCCTGAAACTGATGTTCCTAAGAACATACTAATGTCGGTACAACAACCGATGAAAGGGGACCCTGACGAGCGGGTTTGAAGATCGTTGGTGAACACCAACACTGATGATAAGCCCACTGAAAAGCTAGATTTGGCTATGCAGTCCATTAAACAAACAAGATCAGCTCTTATACCAACTATGATAAACCGGGAGACTAGGTGAATCTCAACTTTGCCGGAAAACATATTGTTGGAAGAGACAGATGGTGAGGCGGTTGATACTGTGCCATGAACTCCGGTTCTAGAGCACTCGCTGGAATGAACAACGGATGTTATTTCCATATAAACGAGACTCATCGTGACAGTTCTTGGCTTTGTTGATAGGTGGGTTGAAACCGGCTCTAAAGAATGGCTGACCTTCAAGAGAATTCAGCTTACATTACATTAAAATAGTTTTTTGCAAAAAAATTTATGAATACAAAAACTAAAAGCATACTATTGTTATTTAATTTTCTAGGTTGGATTAAATAGGGAAGTATGAGACTACCAAAATTCACAACTAAAAGTAGTTTGGTAGACTCATAATTCCTTAAAGTTCTTGGATTCCTTATTAGTTGTAAAGGGTTTAAAAGGTCGTAAATTTCATTTCCGGGTTAATGAGAACTAATTTAACATGGTCTGGGTGTGCTTTAGAAAGATATGCGAGTTTTCGGATCCAGAACCTCTTAATCATTAAAAAGATTAACATGGTTGACGCTAAACTGAGAATGATGAGATGTTTGATATGATCGTTTAGAAGTGTTTGAATAGTTTGTAACTTGCGAAGTACAGATTTATAACAAACAGTGGGAGCTTATGATAATTTTTAGAAGGAAAAAAACATATATTTTTTTAAGATAAAAACTATACGTTCAGACAAGAAGTGAGTGAGATTCTAAACAAAAATAAGTTATTTTGGAGTTCTGGTTCCAATATTACAATGTGGAAATAACAATCAACACATTTCGTGTTTAATAATTGGGAAAGATTAACATACCGCATAATGTCCAAAAGGACCCGAAGCCCACATAGGCCCATTAGAGTGGCCCAGGTTCGCAATCAGGGATCGTAAACCCTAATATAATAACTTCGTCACTCTATTTCCAGTTCACCTTCAGTTCGTCCTTGTCGTAGCCTACCTCCATCTCCAAGAAACAAACATGTCTGGGTAAGCTTCTCTTTGCGATGTACCTAATCACTTCTCTAGTTAAGTGTTTGTAGATTCGTTCATAGATTTGGTTCTTATCCAATGTGTTTCAGTGATGAAGCTGCTCCTGCTGTTGTTGTTCCCCCCGTTGCTGAGCCCTCTGCGATCCCAGAGGACATGGATCTCTTAACTGCACTGGAGCTCACGCTGAGGAAGGCTCGTGCTCACGGTGGCGTGGTCCGTGGTCTCCATGAATGCGCTAAGCTTATCGAGAAGCGGTCTGCTCAGCTCTGTGTCTTGGCTGAAGACTGCAACCAGCCTGATTACGTCAAGCTTGTTAAAGCTCTCTGCGCTGATCACAACATCAACTTGCTTACGGTTCCGAGTGCTAAAACCCTCGGTGAATGGGCTGGTGTAAGTTTTTGTCTTTTTCTTTTAATTGATGATGTGGAGTTTTGGTCTGGTTTTGTAATAATGTTGGAATTTGGTTTTGTAGCTTTGCAAGATTGATTCAGAGGGTAATGCGAGGAAGGTTGTTGGATGCTCGTGCCTTGTAGTCAAGGTAAAGAGTCTTCTTCTTTTTTTTTTTAAACGTCTCTCGATGTGATTGGTGATTTATTTGTTATGTTGTTTAATGTTACAGGACTATGGTGAAGATACGACTGCACTCAACATTGTCAAGAAGCATATTGAATCAAACTAAGTCAGCAAAGTTTTATTTCTGATGTTTTTCTTGTGGCCATTTTTCGTCTTTTTTCATTGTTTTTGTTATTTGATACAAGTATTTTTAGTGGAAAAAGGTCTTGAGATTTGTTTGGAGCATGAAGTTTTGATGTTTTGCCATCCCTCCCTCTTAAATCAATTTAATCACTCGATGGTACCTTTCTCAATTGCGATGCCGTTGAATACAAGTTTGGACTGATACAATCATACAATCATACTAGTCTTATTGTTGTATTTGACTTCTTAAAGTCTCATATGCTTTTTTTTTGGTATTGATTTAATTGACATCATGCTGGTTAAGTACTAAATCACTTATTCACTATAAATTACTTTAAAAATAGTAATATAATATAAGAATGGGAAAGTACTCTTTATCTTCACTAATGCTGCTTTTTAGTATCTGGTGGCTCATTTAACACAAGTGTTGTAACTTTGAATTAGTTGGTTTATTTGAATCTGTTGGCTCATTTAACATAAGTGTAAAACCTTTGATCAGGTGGTGTATTTGAATCCGGTGGCTCATTTTACACAAATGTGATACCTTTGAATCAATTGGCTTATTAGAATTTGGTGGCTCATTTAACACAAGTGTGGTACCTTTGAATCAGTTAGTTTGCACTTGTATTGTGCCTCTAATACATTGTGAACCATTCTGATAGACGTTTTTGTGTTGTTTGTTTGTTCGTTCTATCTTCCTTTGTCTAGCACTTTGGTGGAAAAAAGAGAGAAAAGATTGATGTTTTGTGTCCGTCTTCTATTCATATATTTTTCAAAAAAAAAAAAATTTATACATGAACTCTATTTTACAGGGGTGGACGTTTGGATATACGTTTTGGTTCGGTATTTATAAATTTTGGTTCAGGTTTCGTTTGGATCTTTGTGAGTTTGGATACCCGTTTAAACTATTTTTAATAAAATTTAAAAATTCATACATACTTTAAATTTCCAAAATCTAAAAAAATAAATGATATATTACATATACATTTGAACATTGTATGCTAAAATACATACACTTAACATATAAATTGGTTTGGTTTAAAGAGTTAATAGATATTTTTAGTATTTTTGGTGTTTTGATTATTGTTTAAATATTTTATGCATTTATTTTTGACTACTTGTATATATTTTTAAGTTTTTGGATAATTTTCATAATATTTTATATATTTTAGATTTTATGTATATTAAATCTAAAATAATTAATATATTTAAATATATAAATCTATTTCGGATACATTTAGGTACCTAAATATTTGAGTTTGGGTCCGATTCTGTTCTAGATCTCTAGATATCAAAATTTTGAACCCGTTCGGATATTTAACCAATTTTGGATCCAGTCCAATACTATATTTTCGGACCAGGTCCGGTTTGGTTTTTCGGATTTAAATTTTTTGTCCAGCCCTTATTTATATAACCAGAAAAAATCCAAGAAATATGAACTAAGAAGCAAGGTGTGAATTCTCAGTCTTAATTGACTAGGTGCTTTAAAGTTTAAAGTTAACAACAATAAAAATCTCAGTTTGGATAGCATCATCATCTATAGCTCTTCTTCAACTTTCTTTATTTTGTACCTATCTCTATGATCTCTTACAAAGACGATCAGAAAACTACGTACACATATCTTACTTAAAGAAACTTCACATCCTCAACATAGTTGACAAAGGTGTAAAATCTCTTTCCCTGAAGCGCTTCCATTACCTGGATCCCAACTTTTCTGATCGTCTTTCTCTCCACATTGTAGTAGATGACATAGGGAGGCACGTTTTGGAACAAAGGGGCCAATACGATTTCATTTGGACCAACCATTCCAGAAATGCGCATGTACTCTGAAACTACATCCTCCCACGAAGGCGGTAATACGTATACATGCTCGGACCACTCATTTTTTCCAGCATCTCGTAGAACCCACAGCTCAAGACTTTTACTTGCTCCACAAATATAATAACTACTAATATCTTCAGACATAAGCAAACCTAGTTTCCCATTGTAGTTGATCAGAGTTGTTGAACCATGCATTTCTTTACCGGAAGCTTTCATGAAATTCACAAAGGTCAACTTCTCAGACTGCAAATCAAAACAAACTACCATGGAAGGCTCGTAAGAACGGCTGTCTGCATTAGCTGTGTAATAAAGAACACCATTGATACATATCCACTTAGTAGAAGAACAATGTGGGATGGAACACTCGATCAACCTCCATGTCAGGTTCTTGGTTCCTAATGTCAGAACTCGATGTTTCACAGAGATCCACTCACCACTTACAAACGAGGTTTCCATTGACAAAACCTTGAACTCTTTAGAAACGGGGTCATATCCAATATAGCTTTCAACTCCAAACCTCTTGCTCGACTTCAATGTTGGTAAGGTCAAGGACTGTCCGGTGCTAGGGTTACATATCACCCGAACATACTCTGAATCTTTCATCCCCTCAAAGATCCGTTCAACTACATAACAGAAGAAGCCACTGGTAGGACTAGGAGTAGAGAATTTATAAGAAATTGGGAAACATGCAAGATGACTGGGGGCTACAACATACGAGTTCTCTTCCGGATTTTCATGCTGAGGCGACGAGAAAAAGACAACCTCACTGTCATCTTGGAAGGCGAATAGAAGCCGAGGGCGAGCACGAGATTTGGTTAAAAACAACTCTGTCAAATATTGACTACGAAGCATGGACGCCAAGAGCTTGGATAAGCAACGACATCTCGCTATCGCCTTTGACGGCAACCTCGAGAATATTTCGAAAACAAGGTCATCAGGGATCGGCAATGAACTTCGTGTAACAGGCGGAGAAAAGGTTAGAACCGAGACGTTCATGGCGGAGACAGGAGATTCCGAAGAGTTGGTGTTTTTTCTTTCTTGGACCAAAGAGTTTGTTTTGTTTTGGAAATAAAATCTCTGTATTTATTCTAGGAGCAAAGGAAAAAAAATCAAGAATTACAGATTCTGCGTGATACAAATGAGACCATTACCTCCTTTATATACATGGCATCTCCTCAATAAAAGGTGAAGATCGAATTGATATAATGACTGAAATCTATTCCTTACTCTCAACTTTTTAAGCTCATCTCTTATTTACTTTCTTAGATATTGCAAATCTTTCCAAAACATTTTAGATTACACTAGATATTTTACATCAATATATTCTTCCTAACTTTTACCATTAAAGAAACGCTAATAATTACAAGTAATGTCGTTAATATTCCAAAGAAATTAAACACTCATTAATGGTAGAATGGCCGTCCGGTTTTTGGGCTTTAACTACATCTCAACCTCAAATTATTTAAACTAGATCTTTGCCCGCGATGCGGGTTTAAATATATTCATAAAATTTTTAAAAGTTTTTTGTACAATATATTCATTATACTAAAATAAAATTTTAAAATAACTCAATATTCTATTTTTAATTATATAATTTATGTTTCTTTAACTTTTTACTAAAAGACTTTTTCAGATAACAATACAATATATATATAAAAATTATCTTTTTTTAATTATATTTTTAGATTTTGGATAATTCAATATTCTATTTTTAACTATATAATTAAGAACTTTGTTTGATTAATATTTAGTTACATAATTATGTTTTTAACTTTTCACTTAAAGACTTTTTCTGATAAAAATATAATATATATATAGAAATTATCTCTCTTTTAAATTATATTTTCAGATTTTGGATAACTATTACTATTATATCAATTATCTAATCAAATAAATTAAAATTTTGTTTTTATTTTTTAATTTATTTATACATTTTATTCATTAAGGGTATAAACAATATTAACCACTCTAACTTTTAACGTGAGAGTTCGATTTCGAAAATTTACTTCGCAAATAATAGTATAGATCCTTATTTAGTCCTAAGATTTCATTATCAACGATAAATAAAAATATCGGTGTATAATAGATTACTAATAACAAAAATAAACGAATATTGTTATATCAATAAATTTTATTTTTTATGTTACCATTTTTTCTCTTTTTCGAATTGCATAATAAAAATTTAATCAAAATTTAAAGAGTCATAAGTTTTATTCAATTTTATCTAACACTTAAAAATATATGAGAAATTAATCAAAAATTTTAAAAACTATTATCAAATTTTTGAGTTTTTCACCCTGTATCGGATCACGTGTTGATAGTGGATCTTTGGATTGTTAGCAGGTTTTATCGAATTTTTAATTAATGAATTTTTTATTAAATTCAGAGTGGATTATATAAAGATCGTTGGATTTACTGTTTTGACCAATCGGATATGAAAATTATGCTTGAAACTCAAACATTATAATATAACGACTTTAAAGTTATTTATTTTCAAAAAATATTTTATACTCATGCAAAGTTTATCAAAATGTTCAACAAAAAAAATATGCACTTTCAAATTACGAATGTAAATCTAGTAAGAACTAAAATTTAAAATATTAAATATTGTTGGGCTTGGTTCTCTTTACGATGATCCATTTGCTTGGCTGTTTTATGAATAAAAATGGCTAAAAATTATACCTTTTTTTTAATATTGCTACAACACGCATCTAAATTTTTTTAATTTTTATAGCAATTTAACGTGTTTTGCCAAAAAAAAAAAAATTCAAGATACATGTGAGATGATAGATGATTAAAATTAATAATAGAGATTCATGTTCATCTCTTAAGTCTCCAATACGGGTTTATATTACTGAAATGTAAGCCATTCTTAGAGACGTTTTTATTTGCTCGTTCGTTCGTTCGTTTCCTCTTCCTTTGTCTGACACTCTGGTGGACAAAGAGAGAAAAAGGTGAAAGTTGTGTGCCTCGTTTTTATGTTCTACTCTTCTTTTGTTATATTTTTCTGAAAAGAAAATCTTTTACATACTCTGTTTGTTGAGTAAAATATTTAATTTCAACCAAGTTAAAAGAAAAGAAAATCTTACACCAACTACAGAAAAAAAAACAATCAATAGTCTAATTGGAAAGATGACCAAACATTCTATGCCATGTCACATTATGGGCCTCCCACGAGACTGAAAGATAGCTCCATATTAGTTGTTGCGTATTTGACCGGCCGGTAGAAGCAACAAGGAAACTTCTGTTTTTATTTTCTTTATTTTTAATTTTATTTTATTTACTATACAAATGTCTAATTATTTAAACCGCCATATGTGTAGAATCAAGTATCAAATTGCCTTAGCAATCTTTGAGAATACAAACTTCAATGCCTTCAAAGGAAACAGACCAAGAAAACTCAAAAGAATCATCATCCAAGATGGAGATCGACTCATGCACTCTCAAAGCCGTGAGTTCCTCGCCGTCCGAGAAAATCCATCTCCGACCAATGACTCTCTCCGACATAGACGACTTCATGGTCTGGGCAACTGACATAAACGTCACACGCTTTTGCACGTGGGAGCCTTACACGAGCCGAGAAGCCGGCATAGCTTACATAAACAGCTTCGTTTTGCCACACCCTTGGCTCCGAGCTATCTGCTTAGATGATGACCGCGCCATCGGCTCGATCTCGGTCACGCCCGTCGATAGTATCAGAGGAGAGATCGGTTACGTTATCGGAAGCAAGTATTGGGGGAAAGGGATAGCGACGGAGGCGGTGAGGCTTGTGGCGGCGGAGATATTCAAGGAGATGCCGGAGATGGAGAGGCTTGAGGCTCTTGTGGACGTAGATAACATTGGGTCTCAAAAGGTTCTTGAAAAAGTTGGGTTTGTGAGAGAAGGCGTGATGAGGAAGTTCATGTACCTTAAAGGGAATGTTAGAGATATGGTCATGTTTAGTTTCTTGCCATCTGATTCTTTGCTCTAGTCTGATTTTGAATAACAAAGATCAGTCAAAGCACATGTATAATTTGATATGATGATGCTCTGTTTTTCTTTTTCTTATGTTGTTGTAACCTTATAGATTTTACTATTTTACACCAAAATTATTTATATTATTTGAGAGTATGTGCTTTTGTATCTAGTACCGTGTTCACTTCATAAAATGAATTCACCGATTCAAAATCTCATAAGTAACAAGAGTAAGTTTATATTGAACTTTTTAGAAAATTAAACAATTAGAAGGAAAAGGATAGTGTATGGAAATATTATAAGAGAAAAAACGATTTCATAAAATTTATTTGTTGAAAGTTTTGTTATTCATGTAAAATCTGTTTTAAACTGAAACTGATATTAATAAAGTTTTTAGCCGGCAAAAGAAAAATAAGAGAAAACCGATTCATATTTCTAACATAGTCAAATATCAGTTTAAAGTCTCCAAATTTCTAAGATTTAATATATATATATATATATATATAAACCTATGATTTCAAATTGTTAAAAATTAACTTTTTTGTTAAATTAAGATGTCTGTAGCTTCCAAATTTCGAAGCTGACTTTTTTTATAGCTACGATTAGATGAAATAAAGATCAGTTAACCATGATGGTGTTAAAAAAATTTAGAAGACCAAGTATTTTAAGAAAAATAGACCATACAAAATCTCTTAACGTTGGGTAAATTTTTACCTTCACAACATAACATGTTGAGCCTTAGCCTTGTTACAGAAGAAAACATGATGAGTCTTGCGTTGACTACTACCATACCAAATCATTTACTTTAACCACTTGTTACGAAAACTAAAATCCTCTTCGGAAAAGAAAAAGCGACCAATCAATTTTTGACACGTGGGGTTTAAGGCATCCCTTTTTCTTTTTTTTTTTGAAACACAGGCATCCCACTGGAAGCTATCAAGCAACAAGATGAGCTCCAAAGTCCGATCTATGCTTTGTTTGGCAACCAAGTAAGTGTAAAAGTCAAAGGTCAAAATTGACAACCATTCATTCACACTGACACGTCATCTTTTGTCGGAACTTCAGTCAATAATTGTTATAAAAAAATAATATGATATTACCACTAACTTTATTTTACTCAAAAGCAAGAAGCAAGATTCGAGTTTATTTGCTAAGCTGTGTATATAAAGATATCGCATTGACGTATATGATGAGATATCTCAAACAAACACTATCCTAAATGGAGATGGACTTAAACGAGACTCAGCCAACGGTGGTTGTTTCATCGCCGCCGGGAAGAATATCACTCCGGCCGATGACTCTTTCGGACGTTGACGACTACATGGTATGGGCCACAGATGCTGAAGTCGCACGCTTTTGCTCGTGGGAGCCATGCACGAGCCGAGAAGAAGCCATCAAATACATAACGGATTCTGTCTTGACACACCCTTGGCTCCGAGCCATCTGTTTAGAGGACGATCGTCCCATCGGCTACATCTTGATCATGCCGGTCGATAAGATCAGGAAAGAGATAGGTTATGTGCTAGCAAGAAAGTACTGGGGAAAAGGGTTCGCTACGGAGGCGGTGAGGCTAGTGACGGCGGAGGTATTCAAGGAAATGCCGGAGGTTGAGAGGCTTGAGGCACTAGTTGACGTGGACAATGTCGGATCTCAAAGGGTTCTTGAAAAAGTTGGGTTTACTAGAGAAGGTGTGATGAGGAAGTTTATAGTTATGAAAGGAAGTTTAAGAGATATGGTCATGTTTAGTTTCTTGCCTACTGATCCTTTCAAGTAATTAATCAATAAAAAGATTAATTAAGATTATATATATGTTTGACTTTGTGTACGATTCATATGTTGAATATGAAATAAACACTCTCTTTCAGTTTTCTTTCTTCTGTTTCCTCTGTATTTGTGAGCTAATTGCTACTGATGTATTAGTGTCTTCGTCAAAAGATTCTAATCCAAGTACATGATATTTTGAGTATTTCTATATACAGAGAACTTACATTAGTAACTATAGAAACCATCAAACCACTTAATTTTAACCAGCTATGTCAGAAAACTTAATTAGACGATCACCCAGTTACAGATGCTAGGTAAACAAGAGTTTAGAAAGCTAACTTTTAGCTTAGAACAAACCACACAGAAACCATTAAAATAGTCATCGAATAAGCCATAAAAGTGATAAGTATACAAAACCAGTAGAAAAGAGTAAGGGACTAAGTAACGAATTAAAACGCTTCCATTAGCTTCAGGTCATCAATATGGTCTAGGAAGGTGCACAAATTAGCACTCACACACGCTTGACGCTTCCATCCCTTGGACTCCAACTTTTATGATAGTTTTTTTTTCGATATTGTAGTAGATAACTTAAGATCACATTCTAAACTACTCTGTTTAGAATAATAATCAATGCTAAACTTCTCTGTTTTGGATGAGTATTTACATTTGTGAAGAGTTTGAAACAAGAAGATTATCTATCATCCACAACAGGTGGGGCTTTTTCAAACTAAGATGCTAGAAAAAAACGAAACACACAAAATGAAAACTACACTTTGTCTCTCACTGGTAAAATGCTTAAATAAGCTTCACATTCTCAACATAGTTGAGATAGGTTTTGAAACTCTTACCCTGAAACGCTTCCAGTCCTTGGATTCCAACTTTTGTGATGGTCCTTCTCTCCACATTGTAGTAGATGACATAGTAAGGCATTCTTTGGTAGCTTGGGGAGAAGACGATTACATTTGTACCAACCAGTCCAGCAATGTACATGGTCTCTGCAACCACATCCTCCCACGAAGGTGGTAATACGTATACATGATTGGACCATTCTTGTTTTGCAGCGTCAAGCAGAACCCACAGCTCAAAACTTGTACTTGATCGAGTAACGTCATCGTGAGAATCTCCAGACATAAGCAAACCTAGTTTGCCATTGTATTTTACCATAGTTGTTGAACTAGGCATTGCTTTACTGAACATGACGGAGCTAAACTTCTCAGACCTCAAATCAAAACAAACGACCATAGAATTCACTGAAGATCCGGCTGCTCTAGCTGCGTAGTAGAGAACACCACTGATGCATATCCACTCACTTGAAGAACAATGTGGGATGCAACATTCGACCAACCTCCATGACAATTTTTTGGTTCCTAATGTCAGAACTTGGTACTCCACAGAGATCCACTCATTACTTACAAGCGAGCTGTTCATCGACAATAACTTGAGTTCTTTCTCCATCGGCTCATATCCAAGATAGCTCTGCACTCCATACCTCATTTTCGAGATCAATCTCGGTAAGGTCAAGGACTGTCCCGTGCTAGGGTTACATATTACCGGAACACGCACTGGCTTTTTCAGCCCCTTAAAGAACCGGTCAGCTCCATAACAGAAGAAGCCGTTGGTACAACCATAGAATCCGTTGGAACGTGGGAAACACGCAAGATGATTGGCGGCGACAACGTACGAGTTCTCTTGGGGATTTTCAGGCTGAGGGGACGAGATGAAGACAAACTCTCTGACGCTGTAATCATCCCTGACGAAAAGGAGCTGAGGACGAGCGCAAGATTTGGTCAAGAAGAAGTCTGTGAAATCTTGACGGCGAAGCATGGAGGACCAGAGCTTGCATGCGCAACGACATCTCGCCATCGCCTTCGACGGCAGCCTCGAGAATATCTCCATAGCGAGTTCTTCAGGTACCGGCAATGAGTTCCGATGACGTCTGGTCATTGATCGTGTAACGCCTTGATAAATGGTTACACCATCGCCCTTCAAGACGTTCTGCCGCGGTGGCTGCATGGCGGAGACTCTTGAGTAGAGTTCGTTATCGAAAGAATGAATTCGTTCGTATCGAACTCTTTGTGTTCGTATTGCTTTGGAAAGAGTCTTTTATATCTTTATTATAAAGAAAAAAAAATCAAGAACTACTCTTCGTGTTTTCTTTTGATGCATGCAGCCCCACTTTACTTGGGTTAATATAACAAAATTATAACACTTGGATTTTGCAGCTAGACGTTTACCTTTTTAATATTCGAGTTGAAAAAATACTTAAAAAATACAGTTTGGAGTTTTCATTTCCTGATGTAAGGTGTCTTTTGATAATTATTGAATCGTCACCATCTAAAGCTGTTTGTTCAACTTGTTCTGCTTTTTTTTGTGTCTTTCTCGATTATTTCTTAAGAAGTTTTGACTTGTGATAAACACTATGTAACTCCGTACAATCCAAAATCGCACAAAATTAGATCATTTACAAGGGCTTGGACAAAACCTCGTTTTCTGGCGAGGTTAAGCAAATAGCAACATTCTGCTCATGTGATGGATCTAGAAACTCTTATCCTATCCATCACACTGAAAGATCGCATTCTTAATTAACATCCCCTTGGATTAGTATATTTACTATTTACAGAGTTTCTAACAAAAAAAAAAAGATTTTCTACCATCCCCTTGTCTATAATCTTCCACAACAGGTGGGGTTTTTCACACAAAATGAAAACTACACTCGTCTCTCACTTAAAAACGCTTAAAGAAACTTCACATTCTCAACATAGTTGAGATAGGTGTAGAAACGGCTACCCTGAAAAGCTTCCAGTCCTTGGATTCCAACTTTTCTGATCGTCTTGCTCTCGACGTTGTAGTAGATGACATAGGAAGGCACGTACTGGAAGCGTGGGGACAAGACGATTTCACTGGTACCAACCATTCCAGCAATGCACATGGTCTCCGTAACCACATCTTTCCACAAAGGTGGTAATACATATTCATGCTTTGACCATTCATCGTCTTGCAGAACCCACAGATCAAAGATTTTACTTGATCGAGTAACATTACTAGAATCTTCCGACATAAGCAAACCTAGTTTCCCATCGTGGTTCACCAGAGTTGTTGATTCATGCATTGCTCTACTGAAAGTTTCCAGGAAACTCACAAAGCGGAACTTCTCAGACCTCAAATCAAAACAAACCAACATGGAACTGAAGGACGAACTGTTGACTGAAGCTGTGTAGTAAAGAACACCTCCGATGCAAATCCACTTACGACAAGAAAAATGTGGTACACAGCACTCCACCAACCTCCATGACAAGTTCTTGGTTCCTAATGTCAGAACTTGGTGCTCCACAGAGAACAGTTCGCCACTTACAAGCGAACGGTTCATTGATAATACTTTTAGCTGTCCACTCCAACCCTCAACCTCGAGTTCAGTCTTGGTAAGGTCAATGACTGTCCTGTGCTAGGGTTCCATATCATCTCATCAGAATCACAATTCAACATCATGTTAGCTCCATAACACAAGAAGCCATAAGTACAACCAAATAAGCTATAGGAGCTTGGGAAACACGCGAGGTGATTAGAGGCTACAACGTACGAGTTGTCTTCCGGATTTTCAGGCTGAGGCGACGAGAAGAAGATGTACTTGCTGTCATCCTCGCATGCAAATAGAAGCTGAGGGCGAGCGCAAGATTTGGTCAAGAAGGAGTCTGTGAAGTCTTGACGGCGGAGCATGGAGGACCAGAGCTTGCATGCGCAACGACATCTAGCTTTCGCCTTCGACGGCAACCTCGAGAATATTTCGAAAACGAGTTCATCTGGAATCGGGAATGAGTTTGGTTGAAGTTTGGTCATCGATCGTGTAACGCGTCGAGAAATAGTTAGACCACCGACGTTCTGCCGCCGTGGTTTCATGGCGGAGACAGTTTTGGAAGAGTTCGTATAATTTTTTCTTGGACTAAAGAGTTTGTTTTGTTTTGAAAGACAGTAAAGACTTTTGTCTTTATGTTGTGCATGATAAAGCCCAATTTAAGCCCAATATATGGGCCCGTATCGATACAGCCTATGTAGTTCATATTATTAATGTTTGTTGAAAATGATCCATATATGCGCAGACCAATTATGATGCACATTCTCTTGTTTTTTGGATTTTTATGTTTTTTTTTTTTTTGAAAAAAGGGCTCTGATTTTATGTATTTGTCAGCTTATTGATGCAAATCACATTTTTTCTTTCTTTTTCAGTATACAGAAAGAATCATATTACGATTACTTGATATCTTTTTTTTTTGTAACACTTAAACAGTCTCATTTAATATCAAAGGTAGTAATACAATGATCTAGATATCACAAGTCACAACTGTGAAAAAAAGAAAAACAATGAACCAAAATTGTAACGAAAACATAGAAATATCAGTAGGTACCATAACTTAACATGTAAAGAAAAAAATTCACTTTGAGAAGACGAATGTAAGAGCATGTGCATTGCAAGCAACCTTATTTGTTGTTTAAGTGGGGCATGATTAATTTTTAATTATTAAAATTAAGAGAAGCAATTTTGTTAAGCAACGCTTAGTTATATGGGTTTATTGGTAGTTGCTTAATTAAGGATTTTAGAGAACAAAATGTCATGAGATGAATTTTTTTAGATTTTTATAAGTGTGCTTGTGATGAGAATTGATGATCAAACGATGATTTTGATGATCAAACGATGATCTTGATAACGTAAGAAGGAGAATATGTGTGATAACAAACCTCTATTGCAATTGTATCGATGAACCTTCCTCATGTCTCTCTCCACAGAACAAATCAAAACTCGATATCACAGGGAACAATAGCCTTGAAGACCGTCTCGAGACCAGGACTGTTATCAGAGAACCTTCCGACATGCGTGATAAGCTCATAAACTTGTTCCTCTTTAGCTCTAAGCTGAGCTTCGTAGGAGAGGTTCTGAGCTTTGCAGCCACCACAGTAGGAAGCATACTCACACGGAGCTTCTACTAAGTCACGGTGTGGAGTTAAAGTCTTGATCTTTGTCACCTAAACAACATATCAATAAGCAATTACGAACATAAAGATTGTAACTTTATTGCCAAAACAAAAAAAAAGAAGCTTTTTTCAAGAAAAAAAAGGAGAGATTTTTAATGGAACCTCAGCGTAGCTGCCTTTGCGGCGAGTGACGCGGCGAGGAAACGCTGCCGGGAAGAGCACGGTCGCACATGACGACGAAGCCTGTGCCGTGGACTTTGCAGATTCCTTTGCCTTTGAACGCCTTGGGAGAGTTCACGAAGAGTGATGAATCCACCTCTCCTCTCTTTCCACTCACTTGCCCACACGTATCCGTAAGCAATGTGCCTTCTGGGCCTTAATTAAGCCACGACGCTTCTATTATCAAGTCTTTTTGATTTTCTTTTTAATGAAAATTAGGCTAAGCAACGCCTTAAGCGTCCGCAATGCACATGCTCTTAGATCCTTGTACTTGTGATGTAAGAGTACTCGAAAAGTAACCGAACAATGACCATCTTAGGAGAAGAAACAAACTATAAAAAAATTCAATCGGATCAAACTCCATGGTATCTTTACTTGAGGCTGCAGTTTCCTCATTCAAGAAACATTAGCATACCTAGCATTGTATTATTGAATACGATGCGCAATCATCTATAAAGCAAAATAGCTACATTCTGCTCATTTCATGGATCTAATTCTCTTCTGCCTCTCACAGCAATGAAAGTGTCACATTTTTAAAAATTCTCTGTTTTGGATTATCTTAAAGAGTTTATAACAAAAGATTTTCTGCGAACAGAAGATTCAAACTAAGAATCTCAAAATAAAAACAACACACAAAATGAAAACTACACCTGCCTTGCTTAAAATGCTTAAAGAAGCTTCACATTCTCAACATAGTTGAAATAGGTTTTGAATCTCTTACCCCAAAACGCTTCCATTCCTCGAATTCCAACTTTTATGATCGTCTTTCTCTCAACGGTGAAGTAGATGACATAGGGAGGCACGGTTTGGTACCAGGGGGTCAAAACGATTTCATTTACACCAACCATTCCAGCAATGTGCATGTCCTCTGAAACTACATCCTTCCACAGAGGCGGTAATACGTAAACATGCTTGGACCACTCATTTTTTCCAGCATCCAGTAGAACCCACAGCTCAAGACTTTTACTTTCTCCACAAATACAACCACAACCACTATTATCATCAGAATCTCCCGACATAAGCAAACCTAGTTTGCCATTGTAGTTTATCAGAGTTGTTGAAACAGGCATTTCTTTACTGGAAGTTTCCATGAAATTCACAAAGCTGAACTTCTCAGACCTCAAATCAAAACAAACTACCATGGAACGCATGGAAACCCAGTTGTCTGGAGCTTCGTAGTAAATAACACCACTGATGCATATCCACTTATCAGAACAATAATGTGGTATGCAACATTCGACCATCCTCCATGACAACTTATTGGTTCCTAATGTCAGAACTTGGTGCTTCGCAGAGATCCACTCACCACTTTCAGACGAGCGTTCCATTGATAATACCTTGAACTCATTGGCAATGGGTTCATATCCAAGATAGCTTTCTACTCCAAACCCTTTCCCCGATTTCAATATTGGTGGTAAGGTCAAGGACTGTCCCGTGCTAGGGTTACATATCACATTCTCAAGCTCACAATTCATGATCAGGTTAAATCCATAACACGAGAAAAAGCCACTGCTAGGAGCAGAGAATCTATCGGAACATGGGAAACGTGCAAGATGATTGGAGGGTACAACATACGAGTTCTCTTCTGGATTTTCAGGTTGAGGTGATGAGAAGAAGTAAAGCTTACTGTCATCTTTGCACGCGAATAGAAGCTGAGGTCGAGCACAAGATTTGATCAAGAACGACTCTGTGAAATATTGACTGCGAAGCATGGACGCCAAGAGCTTGGATACGCAACGACATCTCGTTATGGCCTTTGACGGTAACCTCGAGAATATCTCGAGAACGAGGTCATCAGGAATCGACAATGAGCTTCGCGTAACAGGCGGAGAAAAGGTTAGAACATTCATGGCGGAGACAGATTCCTATGAGTTGGTGTTGTTTTTTTTGCCGTGAACCAAAGAGTTGTTTTGTTTTGGAAATATAACTTTTTGTATCTGATGAATATTTGGATACACATGCGGTCATTATCTTCTTATTAATAATTTTTGGTTTATGTCTTATTAATTCAAAAAATAATATAATAAATAATTATTAATGATTTAACAAAAAGTTTAAATCAAACATCATATATATATATATATATGATGAATATTTCCATCAAAATATATATATTTATTCTTGTGATAATTTTATTAAAGCACTTATATATTAGCAATATTTTTGATATATTAATATTTAATTATAAATGGTTCTATATCTTAATGTTTTATAATAAAAAAATATTTCCAGATAACAACAGTATATATATATATATAAGAATTATCTTATTTATTTTTAAAAATATATGTTTTGATTTTGAATTTTTTTCATATTAGTTTATAATAAATTAGCTAATATAACTTATAATCTATTATTACTAATATAAAATTCTTTTAAATTATATATTAAGCAAAAATACCTAAAATCATGGAGAATACGACACACAAACAAAATCTACTTTTGATTGATTAATATTTAATTAGAAATTGTTCTATGTCTTAATCTCTTATAATAATAAAATTTTATTTTCCAGATAACAATAAAATATATATGTATAAGAATTATTTTATTTATTTTTTTTTAATTTTGATAATTTATTATATTAATTTACAATCAATTTAGTAATATAAAATAGAATCCAATATTATTAAAATAAGAATTCATTTTAATTATATAATTGACTTTTAAAAGCACTTATATATTTGAAATATTTATAAAAATATTTTTGATTGATTAATATTTAATTATAATTTATTTATATCTTAATGTTTTATAATAAAAATATTATTTCAGATAACAACAAAATAATATGTAGAAGATTTATAGCATAGAAATTTTTTTTTATCATTTATCATATTAATTTATAATCAATTAGGTAATACGAAATACAATATAATATTATTAATATAAAATTCGTTTTGATTATATTATAAGTCAAATACCTAAAATTATGTAGAACTTGACACAAAAGCAAATTCACTTCTCAAATAATAGTATAGATATTCCAAATATCTTAATTATTTAGTTTTTATATTAGTTAATTCGAATTATTTAAATAACTTTTAATAGTTTTAAGGTTGCTAGATTTTATATAAATAGGTTTTTTTGTGCCTAGAGTTGTATTCAAATTTTTGATATTGAATAATTGAGCTTTCATAGCTAAACGAATTTTTATGACACGAGAATAGCATTTTCATACCAAGAGCTTTTGTTAAATCACTGATAAGAGTTTTTTTCAAACCTTAGTATCCGGTTATTTTTACAATCAACGAATCTAGTTTTATCCATATAAGCTTCCGTTATATCAGTTGGTATCAGAGCCAAGAAAATCAAGAATTACGCATTTTGCATGATACAAATGAATTCATGACGCCTTTATAAGTTTATATACATGGCATCTCCTCAATAAAAAGTAAAGATCGAACGGTGGGTTCACCATTTTGCGTATGGGCTTTTAGCACATACGCAAACGCAAGAAACTTTTGAATATGGCCTACTTTTGTGGGTTCACTATTTTTTTTGACATCTTACCATTTATTTTTCTAAAATAAAATAAATACTATTATGCATATTTAACCAAAAAACAATGACAAACACATGAAACTAATATATTTCTATACAATAAATTAATTATACAAATATAATATGTTTAAATAAACATTATATTTAACCAATTAGCTTATAAAATTAGTTATATCAAATGTAATGTCTTCATAATTTTTATTTTTGTATTGGACCCCTCAGAAATGTCAGGACCGGCACTGGATCAAACTGATCTAATGACTGAAAACTATTCCTTACTTCCAACACTATTTAAGCTTATCACTTATTTACTTTCTGATATTATACATTTTTTTTTCCAAAACATATTAGATTACTCTATATATCATAAGACTTAAAACTTAAAAACTGATTTGAAAAAGTACATAACGAAAGAAAGAAAAAATGGATCAGAAGAACATGAGCTCTGATACCATGAAAGTCTGTGTATTTCCTTAATCAAAACAAACGATGTACAAGAGTTTATATGGACAGAGTAGTTGTGAGATATACCTATAAGGAGATGTAATCTAACGTAACTGACTTCCATGAATAAAATTGGGCTGAAAATTGGCTGCAACAACACGCACCTAAAAGCTTTAATCTTTATAATTATAACAATTTAATGTGTTTAGCTAAAAATGTACTAAGAGACATGTCAGATGATAGATGATCAAAGTGTATATTTACTGAAATTTGGCTTATGATAATGAAAACTCTTGTTCATCTCGTAAATATGCAATAGGAGTATATATCACTGAAATGCAGTGGTCTCGTCTATTCATCATATTAAAAGAACATATTAACATAGAGAAATAACATTTAACCAAATATTTAAGTGCTAGTGTCAGATTATAAATATCTGCTATAATTATAATCATATAACGTTGTAGTTGTATTGTTTGTTAATTGAAATGTTAGCTTTTATACATAATTTTGGGGGTTTATAACTGAAAAAGAGAGAAAAGAAATGCGGAATTTGTGAAATTAGAATATATTGGTCTCATCTAGTCCAGTTAAAGAGCATGAGTACGAGATATTGTCAACTTTTAAGATGTAATGGTTTCATTGTGTTAGATGAACAACGATGAGGTATTTATATTTTTTATTAGCTGATATGTTAGATTGTAATAATTATATTAGAGTCTGAATTCCTAAAGACATGTAAAATTTAGAGCTAAGAATGTAGTGGACCTAGTGGTCTCATCTAACCACCATATATTTTTAATGTTAGATTGTAAGTATAATTAGATATTAAACTTTGACCTATCGTTGATCCTTTGAAGTGAACAAACCAAATTCGACTAACACAATGCTTGATATGAACATGTTAACATATATGAGTAACGTCTAAACAAGTTCTTAATTTTGTACCTTTTCACGATGATCTCTTAAGAAGTTTTGATTTATGATAAGACACTATGTACTCAGATCTACTCAATACAATCCAAAATGGCACAATTAGATCTACAACTTGTTATTTATCAATCATCTACAAAGGCTTGGACAAACATAATTTTCTGGTGAGGTTGAGTTCTCTTAAGCAATCTATTTATCTAAAAAACTATCTAAAGAGTTTGTAACAAGAAGATCTAAAAACTCTTCTCCCTCTCACAGCATTTAAACACCACATTTTAAACTTATCTGTTCTGGATTATCTTAAAGAGTTTCTAACAAGAAGATTTTCTGCTTACAGAAAATTTGAAACTAAGAAACTAGGAAAAAAAAGGCAACACACAAAACGAAAACTACACTTGTCTCTCTTAAAATGCTTAAAGAAGCTTAACATTCTCAACCTAGTTGATATAGGTGTAGCATATATTACCCTGAAACGCCTCCATTCCTTGAATACCAACTATTCTGATCGTCTTTCTCTCCACATTGAAGTAGATGACATAGGAAGGCACGTATTGGTAGCACGGGGACAGTACGATTTCATGTGTACCAACCATTCCAGCAATGCACATGCTCTCCGCAACTACATCCTTCCAAAAATCAGGTAACATGTAAACATGCTCGGACCATTCATTTTTTGCAGCGTCCCCAAGAACCCACAGTTCAATACTTTTACTTGCTCGACTAATATTACCAAAATCTTCCAACGACCTAAGCAAACCTAATCTCCCATTGTAGTTTATCAGCGTTGCTGAACCAGGCAGTGCTCTACTGAACTTCACAAAGCTGAACTTCTCAGTCCTCAAATCAAAACAAACTACCATATAATAAGCCTCTGAAGTCCTGGCTATGTAGTACAACACACCACTGATGCATATCCACTTACGAGAAGTAGAGTGCGGTACGCAACACTCGACCAACCTCCATGACAATTTCTTGGTTCCTAATGTCAGAACATGGAGCTCCTTAGAGATCCAACCATCATAACGTACAGACAATACCTTGAACTCTTTAGAAACGGGGTCATATCCAAGATAGCTTTCTATTCCAGACGTCTTGCTCGACTTCAATGTAGGCAAGATCAAGGACTGTCCCGTGCTAGGGTTACATATCACCGTGACATACGCTCGCTTTTTTCTCGCCTTGAGGATCAAGTTAGCTCCATAACACAAGAAGCCACTGGTGCAACCAAATAGTTGATAGGAGCTTGGGAAACACGCAAGATTATTGACGGCTACGACATGCGAGTTCTCTTCCGGATTGTGAGGCTGAGGCGACGAGAAGAATAGAAACTGCTCGTTGTCATCTTCGCATGCGAAAAGAAGCCGAGGGTGAGCACAAGATTTTGTCAAGAACAGCTCTGTGAAGTCTTGACGACGAAGCATGGAGGACCAGAGCTTGCATACGCAACGACATCTCGCTATGGACTTCGACGGCAACCTCGAGAATATCTCTGTAACAACCTCAACGGGAAGCGTCAATGAGTTTCGATGATGTGTGGCCATCGACCGCGTGATGCGTCGAGTGATTTTAACGCCATTCTCTGAGTCGTTCTGCTTCCGTTCTTTCATGGCGGAAACACTTTGAGTTGATTCCCCTGAGTTTCGTATTACTTTGGAAGGAGAATAAAGTTGTAACGTTAATCTAAAGAAAGAAGATCAAGAAATACAGATTGTGCATGATAATTAAGCACAATACTTGGGCCAGTATCGATAAAGCCCATTTAATTTACATCATATATGATCCATGTCACTGAGTTTATTGATTGCAAGTCATCCCTAGTATACAGAAAGATCATACTAGGATTATTTGATAAAATTGAAATGAAACAAACTAGCTCTGTGACTAGAGAATAGTCATCTACAAGGCTGATGCAAATTCCCTTAGTATATGTTTCTTAAAGCTGACATTGTAAATTACAAAACCAACTATGTTGTCAAAAAGTCCAATAAGGTCAATCACTCATTTATGCTAGTTGATTTTCTTAGCTTAAAACAACCATTGCTCTAGACTACGTGAACATGAACCAGTGAATAATGGGATGCATATAGTATCCATAGAAAATACTCATCAATAAGCCATAATAGGTGGGCGTTCGGGTACCAATTCGGGTTCAGTTCGGGTCTATTCGGATTTTGGGTTTTCGGGGTCCAAGATTTTAGCCCCATTTGGATTCTAAGTTTTGGTTCGGGTTAGGTTCAGATCTTTGTAGGTTTGGTTCGGGTTCGAATAACCCATTAAAATTATTTTTAAAATTTTAAAATTCATTATATACTTTAATTTTCTCAAAATCTATAAACAAAATAATATATTACATACAAATTTGAATAACATATGTCAAAATACCTAAACTTAACATATAATTTGATTTGGTTTGAATATTTGTATAGATAATCAATAGATAAGTATTTTTGGTGTTTTGAGTATATTTGAGCTATTTTAGATATTTCTTTTTGACCATTTGTATATATTTTTAAGTATTTTAGAAAATTTAAAAGTATCTTATATATTTTGGATGTTTTTAATAGACATTAAATTTAAAATATATTTATATAAGGGGATATAGAAATCTAATTCGGATACATTCGGGTATCCAAAATACTTCGGTTCGGGTCCGGTTCAGTTCCGGTTCTTTAGATACCAAAATTTTGAACCTGTTCGGATATTTAATCAATTTTGGTTCAGGTTCGGTACTACTTTTTCGGATCGGGTTCAGTTCAGTTTTTCGGATTCGGATTTTTTGTTCGGCCTTAAGCCAGAAGGTGGCTAAATAAACCAGTGGAATACAATATGGCTTTATAAAACCCTCCATGATCTTTCATGATGTGAACTTACGAGCATGGATATTGTTACAAACTCACGAAAAATATAGTTAAAATCATCAAAACAGTTCATAAGCTTCATGTTCTCTACATGGTTAAGAACCATGCCAAATCTACTAGACCTCAATCTTTCTATCCTTGGATTTCAACTAGGAGACGTTGACAGAACAATTTCATATGTAACAATCGCTCCAATAACAAAACTTGGCCTCCCAACTACCTTCTCATCAGGATTTTAAGTGATGATTACTTGTATTCAAAATTTATCTGTATTTTTTGTTGTATTTTGTAAGGTACGAACTTGTGTGCCTCCTACCTCTATGACTCTGTGCAGGAGAGTGAACGAATTCTGTAATTTCATAGATAGAGAAAATAAAATAATCTGGAAAAAAGATTTTTTGTTATAAAGACAAGAAATAAATGTGCTTGTGAGGCTGCTTTCGTTCCCACTCACGAAAGCCTATTCCATCATGTCTTTGTTTTTCTTAATGTAATCACTTTACTGTTCTAGAACTTGTTTTGACTTATTATAAAAATAAATTCATAACAATATAGCTTAATACATATACATGTAACCCTTTGGTCAAAAAATATATGTACATGTACATTATATATCATAATCGTATTCAGTTTCTTTTAGGTTGCTTGAATAAGGCTGACCTATTAATTCATAGAAGTTATTGCTATACAATTAAGATTAGTATGAAACAATTCTGAATACAATTTTCTGTGAACTTCATCTGTATGTTAAATCACTTTATAACTGTGCAATCTTTTTCTATTGACAAAAGAAATGATATCTAAGTGTCCACTCCTATAAAGTATAAATCATACAGTATATGTATAAATTTTCATTTCTTAGTAGGAGTAACTTTGATAGGGTACACAAGTGAAATCATTTTGATATACACTTATGGACCACACTTTCCATTCCTTCTTTATTGAATTGTTCATATTCCGTAAAATAGGAATTTCCATGAAAAATATATAACTGATCATTTTCTGACTTCACATTTTACAAGAATGTTTTTGATTTTGTGTTTTATATGTTCAGGTAAATGAAATGAAAAGGGAGGGAATTTACAAGTGTTGTTGTAATCACGAAAGCTGAAACAAGAGAAAGCATGAGTATATAGGAAGAAGAGAAAGGCATGATATTACACAACACACTCTCTTCACTTTCATGCTCCTTTTCAATCATTTCCATCTACAATTACCTCTTCGTAATATTCTCTCTCATACACTTCATTTTTACTATATCAACAACATTAAATATGATAGAAATATTTGATCAAGTCACAGTGAATAAACTCAAACTAATGATTGAAAATTATTAAACTTTTTGCACGCATAAATAATGCATATATATATATGTTTACATTAGAATTTTGCATTAGGTACTTAGGTGTTAATGTGTTATATATGTTGATTTGACAGATTTTAGTGATCAAATAGTTGACTTCGTTTCTCTCAAAACAATTTAAGAATTACCACATTCGAATTTATAAATTACAAAAAAAAATTATTGATTTTATGTTTTTTTTTTCTTTTTGGTGAAAGATGTTATTTGATTTTACGTTGTTTCCACTTTTTATATGACTTTACTTTATTGATCAAATGGTTTACTTACATATTACATTAGGTTGAAATTAGGATTTATCATTTACGTATTACATGTACATGCATGTGTTTGGGATGACCGTGCAACCCACTTTCAATTCACTAATGTTAATCATGTATTAATTTATACTGTTTAAATTACAGTAATCATCATAAATCATAACTCAAGTGTGATGATTGAGTTTGTGTGAGTACGCAATTCCATGACTCAATGTGTGCATGATAGTAGAAAATAATCATTGACTTTATAAAGTCCAGTATCGAATCAGAGAATGAGTGAGCTTCGAGGTTATCAAGAAACCTTAACTTTTTCAGTACAACGATCATCACAAGACGTTATCTTTAGATTCTTTTACTTTTTCTTCGCAAAGGAAACAATGAGAATGAATAAAAAAATAAAATAATGCTTTCTTTTTGGCATAATCTTTTTGTTACACGGCTAAACTTATACAACAAGCATTACACTATCATTAGGGAAGATGTGACCACACTTCACTTATAATAATATGCAAAAAATATTCACTAAGCATTAAACTAAAAAAAAAGATGGATTGTAAAAACACTTCCATCTATCAGTTTCATAATCCTTCACATAACACATGTTTTATAATTTACCAAAATAAAATTACCTTGGGATTAATCAATTCTTCAAAAGTTAGAAGATCCATGAAAAGAAAAGAACCGGTTTGATTTGATACGCCAAATTAGATTAACCAAGACAAAATTACAACCCTTTTCTACACCTGTAAACCGGAAATTTCACCCGTTAAGTTAAAAAAAAATACCAAACCGGAAACAGACATAAGAGAAGTTGGACCAAACCTGTTTCCTTTTGTGTTAAAAGAAGCAATGTAATGTCTCCATCACTCTTCAAAGCTTCAAACACCAACAATAAATTTTAAAAAAAAACTTTAATACACCTGACAAAAGCCGAATAAAATCATATACCATAAGTGATCAAGATATGATGAAGATACATACACAATAATTAACTCTTACAAGATTTTCAGAATCTTTTCTTTATCAAGAATGATACAAACGAATCTTACAGTTTCCTAATCAGTTGTTTTCACTGACGATGCAGAGATAATCATATCCCATCAAATCATATCCAGTGCCTTAAATGATATAATAGGAGAAACGTGTGGGCTACTTTCTTGGCTGATGTATATAAATGCAGACCAGTGTCTTAAATAGACTTAAGTCTCTATTATGAGTTTTCAGGACCACAACAACAACTACTACTAGTCTACCACCCTCGATAGGTTCATGTCACTGACACTACATTCTATCTGCAATCTCCTAATTTTCTGGTTAGTTCTATGGATAGAGATGGTCACTGAACCTTTTAGAAAAAAGTTAGCTCGGTGTATCCTCTTGGGTAAGGCAAGAGTTCTTCAGCTTGGACCCTTGAAGTAGAGTAGCTCGTGGCTCGTTTTAATCTCTTGTGATTTGACTCAACCTCTGCGCTGAATATGCCATAAACTGGTCTATGATCCGAGAATCTTGACTCCCCTCTTACATAACATAACTGATGCAGTCCTTCTCCATACCATAGTATTCGATCACACCTTTTTTAATAACACAAAGAAAAACAGAAACTCAGATCAGTACATGGTTCTTGATTATAGGATTGTGAATTAAAGAAACACTAACCAAGCAGGAGTGCGACGTTTCTCCTTGGGATGCAAGTCATCTCCTGCATATCTATCTGAGTTAGTTGAGTATTTGTAAGTTGGTGGGAAGTAGATCTTCCCTTCGTCCCATCCTTTAAACACATGTCCTCGTTTCTGCTCTATCCTTAACTGGTCGTTCTCTAGTAATGCCCTCCAGTTTTGCATCTCAACAAGTGCTTTAGCAGATCGGTAAGAGAGTGCTATCCGGTAATTCAGATCACCAAGCCATATTACTCGACTGAATCAAATGGAAACAAAACATTTAAGTACAAAACAAAACATTGGACTCATTCCAAGAGACTCAGGATTCACTTACTCATGCTGAAGTATATTCTCTGGAGACTTCTCTCCTGCAGAACTCTGGACACGAGGAAACCTTGTCTTCTTGAGTATCTCCATCACATCAGAGTTTCTCCTCAGCTCATCTCCTTCCTTTTGTCCTGATGTCAAGTGAGTGCAGACAAAGCAAAAGCTTGTTTGGTGAAGCAACATACTAATAGAGATTGATCCCTACAAAGAACCATAACAGCACATTTTAAACAATCCATCAACTAACTCAAGTGATAGTAGAAGCAGCACAAGAGCTTTACCTTGTTTCCAAGATAACCCATTAATCCTCTCCCAACACAAGACACTTTCATGTTCTTGACATGTTCTCTCAACTCACTTTTCACCCAAACTGTCAAAAAGATACCAACCATCTGCTTGCTAGCCACCAAACAATACTGAGAAGAGTTCCAAGAGATTCTAGAACCATTCTCGTTCGACCCTGGCGAATACAAGCCTGTGCTTGGTGAATCCCCTGGAGCATAATCATCATCTGAGTAACTACACCGAGAGACATCACTCTGCCTAGAGTAATCACTCGCTCTAGAGTAATAATCACTCGGTCTTGAGTAGTAATCACTTGCTCTAGAGTAATCACTAGGCCTGTGACTGCACCTGAAGCTAGGGTCAAAGTCACTCGGTCTATGACTGAAGAAGACACGATCACACACGCTTAAACGACGCTCAAGCGGTGGTTGTGTGGCCGAAGAGTCGTTCTCGTCCGTTCTCCAGATGCTTGGGGTCTGGAAAGAGCGTCTGTTGAAGAAGGTTTGTCTAGAAGATCCAGAGAAGTCAGCATCAATCTCTGCAATGGGGACAGGGATGGGAGATGGAGTGTGAGAGAGGCTGCTTGTTCCTGGGAGGTTGTTGAGTGTTTTTCTTATGAGGGAGTGCCATTTTTTGGCGGGACCGTTGTCTTCAGCTCCAAGAACGTTACCAGCATTAAGAGGAACAATCTCTTGGAATCTACAAAATGAAAACAAAGACCATTTTAAGAACAGTTCTTGAACAAAGAGAAGATGTGGTAGTAACTAACTATACCCTAGTACGTATATATCTGCAGGAGCTGAGGAGTGAAGCCACTCGTCAAGGTTTAGATCTTCAGGAGGAGAGCGTCCAGCAACGTTCCATGTAGCTACAAAGATGCTGTAGTTTTGGACATCAATGATTCTTGGGTTCTCATAGTTCATCCTCCTTTGTCTAGCTTGCTGCTCCCAGTTCTTATTGAGTTTCTCTGTCAAAACTCAGTGAGTCATAAGAACAAACTTTTGCATATATGTATGTGTAGTTAGTTTGATGAATGTTTTTTTTTTACCAGCTTTGCTCTTCTTGATTGTGGAAGGCTCCTTCTCTGAGATGCTACTTCTGTGCTCAACTTCTACAACTAGTACCAGCAAAAACTAAGTCAATCACAACTCTTTAATTTCTAGGGAGAGCGGTGGTTAAAGTTAAAGCAGAAGAAACAGAAACTGTTTGTTTGTTTCTTTGCTCAAGAAAAAGACAAAAGATTGCAGTTAAACAAACGCCTCTTCAGAAAAAAAAAAGGAGTGAAAGTTTTGGGTACCTTGAGGAAGAGAAACATCAGCTTGAAACTCTTCTGTTTTGCTTTTGATGTTGAACCATTTCCTCACCATCTTCTTTGACCATGACAGCTTCATTCAATAACCCAAAAACAAAATCAATAAAAGGGTTTAGTTAAAAATGTTTTATATGAGATTTCAAGAAGATGCAAAAAAAAAATTAAATACCTTGCTTTTCTTGGATTTGTCGTCTCTCATTGCTGCTTCTTACTTGTGTATCTGTTTGTTCTTGGATCTGTCGACTCACTCCATTGAAAAATGTTGAGCAAGTTTGGGGCTTTTAGTTGAATCACTGTTGACAAGAAGAATTGGCTTCTTTCTTTGAATCTCAGACAGAAGCTAATGAGGGCAAAGACAGAGCTGGATTAGGATTAACGGTTTTGTCTAAAATGGGTTTAATTTGAGAGACTCTTTCTCCCAAGAGAGACAAAAAGAAAAGACTTTTTTTTTGTTGTTGATTTGTAATAAGCAGAGGAAGAGAAAGTGTTGAAGAGACAACAGTTTCTTGAAGCAGCCAAAGACAATGAGGAAGATTTTGGAGAGAGAGAGAAAACAAAAGTGATTTTAAGAGAGAGAGAGAGTGTGTGTGTGATTAAGCTTTTTACTTGGTCCTGCTGCTTCTTCTTCTGAGATTGAGAAAGAGAGAGAGAGAAAGAATGTGAGCCTCGTTCTCAGTGAAACGGCAAAGTAAAAAAGAAGCGGACTTGAACAGAATAAAGCGCAGAGAGGAAGGAGCCTTACCTTGGACTATTCAGCCCCTTGTGTGTCTCTTTTTTTTAAAGAAAAATTAATTAATTACAATTATACTTAACCTGATTCGATTACAGCATGTGAGAATCAAATATTAAACGGATAATTCAAAAAAATAAGCTTTGATGGTTTTGTCTGTTATTATTTCTTAAAATAAAGTTGAAAATAATTTTCTAAAATCTTGTAGCATTTGAATAATTTATACTGTTGGACCTAATATATTTTAAACTCCATGTTAATTATTGTTAAATTATAATATTTTTAATCACTAAAAATGATATATCAATTATAAATGGTTTAGATACTAGTTTGAACTGAGTTTGAGAATAAGAACTTGCAAGTGTTGATGAGGACAGAAAACATGTATATTTCTTAGATTTTAAAATATGAGTCAATTGGCTCAAACTACATTAAAAACTTGGTAATTAGGCAATATATACGAGTATTGTGTTTCAAAAAAACAAAAATAATACTAGTAACATATATCATAAGTCATAACAGGTGAATTTCAAGTAATTCAGATATCTAAAATTACGTGTCAAACTCATACTAGGTCGTGTTAGCCATATATTCGGAATTGTCTATTTTATATCAACTAAAAATAATTTGGTTAATTTTGATATTTTCTAACTTTCAAGTCGGATATCCTACTTTTGATGCAATTTCATTGTGTTTAAATGTTTTAAGAAAAAATATTCCAATCGGCCGATTTTTGTATACTATTTTAATATAAGGTAATTATATAATTAAATTATAAAATATTACAATACTAATGTTTTGTTATAGGTAGCACATATTGAGATAACATATATATCATATCCCAACTGATACACTTTTAATCTGTAAAAACTTAAATAATATGGATAAATGTAAAAAAAATTAAATATGCATTCAAAAAGGAAATTCTTCCTTAAAAAATTAGCTCTATATCTTTGAAATCTTCACTGTCCAGGTTTGGGTGGATCTAAAAATTATCCCAAACCACATTTCTTTCAAGATCATGATATAAACTTATGCTTACTCGTAAACCAAGGTTAAATCCAACTCTCATGGATGAAGTTGAAATTGAATTGGACAAACCATTGTCTCAAAGAACCGATATGGATGACAAAACTATACCAATACCATAACCAGAGAACCGATTCTTCATCCAGTTACTGTTATGAAGAAAGCTACTAAAATCACTTGCTGTTTCTTTAGCTTTCGAAAGCCATTCTACTATATTAAGAGTATGTTTAATCTTATTGCTCTCATCGTGTCCTTAGGTCATAGCTTGTAAATTTTTGTATGCATTTCAATAGGAAATTTTTTTTATCAAAAAAGAATGAAAATGATAACTTTTTTTGAGAACTGGCTTTCAATGAAAATGATAACACTTGTATTAAGAAAATCCTGCAACACTCGTGTTATGAAACGAAGGTACCAATAGTTAAAGCAATTTTTTAACTATTTTTTTTTTACCAAAAAAAAAAGGTACCAATAGTTAAAGCAATCGTAATCTTTGATGTGATCCTAAACTAATGATTATTTATTCTGAATATCAGAATTGAAAACCTACATAAATAAAATGAGTGATGTTGGGGAATCGAGAGGTCTATGTCTATGTCTTTGTATCATAAATAGGTCGAAGAAAACCTACAAGGTACCAAGATAAGGACATAATTTTTTTAATCGCCAAAATAAATATAGTACGTAAGTTGACTACGAAAAGTTTATTATTATTATTTGACATCAATATATTATTTTATAATAAAACACTCGAATTCGTATGCAATAATGTGGTGTTAATGTTTTTTTTTTTTTTTGAACATGATAATGTGGTGTTAATGTTGTGTGCGATATGTTACAATAGTCAATACTTATCCACATAAAAAAATGCTTTGAGCTGCACAAAGCTCTCAGTTAATCATAAAATTGCATTCAAAATACTATTTATTTCGTTGACAAAAAAAATACTATTTATTTCTATAAAAGTAACAATTCACATAAGAAAATGCAATATTGAGACGGCATAAATTCTTGAAAGTTTGAGTTTATAACCAAAGACATTATTTTGTCTTTATAAGGTCAACCATAAACCAAAATATGAAAATTCTAATGTAATTTTAGTCAAAAAAAATTCTAATGTAACTTGCAGAAATTCTATGTAATTTTTTTTAATATGTTAGGGGTTATTTGTGAAATAACAAATAAAAAATAGTTTTTAAAGAGATAGAAAAAGAAAAGAAAAAAAGAGGGACTGATATTTTAGTTAGTTTGTTAATTTTACTTTTTTGGGTTATTGGGTGCAGTTTCTCAATGTCTAAAATGGTTAACATATACCAATGACACAAACAAACATAAATTCTTAAGATTCTCAAAATGCTAAATAACATGACATGACCCGCGTCCATAACCGAATGGGCATTACATAGCCTTCGACAAAAAGGGATTCTACGCAAGATTTCAAGTATTAAGCAATTAATTAAATATATGTGCGAACTTTGAAGGATCTGTAAAACAAGATGAATCTTGGTTGCTTTTGACTGCCTCGTAAATGTTGAAATTTTAAGGATGTTAAAGGGAGTCTTCCAAATCATTTTGGATTAAGGAAGGAGCAAAAAGTTAATCACTATATATTATAAACTATAATAATGGTATAGTCTTACCTTTTCTTCTATAAACATACTATAACTTTACATTTTCTCCCCCTTAAAAGTTCTTGTAAATATATGGACATATATTTGTCATTCAACTGCTATACATCTATCACGTGTATAATTTAATTTTTTTTTCTGAACAAGACCCTCACGTTTAATCTCGCTGGATGACAATGACTATATACATACATAAGGATTATATTAAACGTGATTTCAAACATATTAATATATATGTATACAATGTATAAGTATAATATATGCATGGGTAGTCATTGATGTTATAATATCGAACGGATTCTTTTACTTTAAAAAAGACAAAGTAATTAAATATTTGGATATGATAGTTTTTGGCCTTTAGATGGCCAGATGCCAAACATGCCTCCATCATTTCTTCTTTCCCATCCCAAGCCTCTGCCTCACAATGTTGGTTTTTTCCGCTTTTAATTTTATTCCACCTTCAAATTATTTTTCGGTTACTTATAGTATTAGTTTAGCTTTATAATACTAGTATGCAATCTATTGTCTAGACCCTAGGGTTTATTTTGGTGCTAAACTTATAGAAATATAATCACCAAGTAATTCTTGATGGAGAAAATTATGATTTTGTCAATCAGACTACAATAAAACAGAAGTCCGTCATATATGTTAAAAACCTTATAATATATAGGGTACTACAAGCTAAAACGTAACATAATTTAAAATTTTAACATTTCAGTATATTAATTTAAACGTCTAGTACTGATAAAAATTCCATAAAAATCTTTGAGTATATACATTTGACTATATTTATTTAATCTAGAATAAACATCTAATTTATGATTAACTAAAAATGTGTCTTTTAAAAATCAAAGCTAGTATCTTATTGATTTTAATGCATAAGTGAGTATACTCCTATCTTGTACGTTAAATAACCCTCCGATATGCAGTACTCGTTTCTCCATTATTCCACTATCACATGCACATAGTCATTTGGATCTACGTCATGTGCGCACACATGCATGCTCATATGCGGGTGAGCTTCGTAGACTGTTAATAGAAAGTGTCTTTGAAAGAAACACTAATCCTTAATTTCGATGTATTGTTTCTATTTATTACGTAAATCATATGAACAGAAAAGATGAAAATACAATTTTCGTTTATTTTGAGAAACAGTAATGACAATGTTTTTTTTTTGCTTAAAGTAATGACAATGTTTTGAATGGTTTCTTTTCCTTTTTGTAAATATAATGTCGATCGCCTTATTTGTAACTTTATTACGAATGTGCAGCTCCATTCTATTAACTTAATTTATGTGCTAGCGCATATATCATCTGATGATTAAATTTTAGCTACGATTTATCATCATTCTTAAGAACTCACCAGTTAAATTTTTTTATTAATAACTGTAAATAAACTCTTTATATATTAGTTTTTGATATGGAAAATTAGGAGAAGTCTCCATATAATTGTACGGCTTAGATGTGATTTTAAGTATTCTTTTGTTACAATTTCATACTGAAATTTGAACAGCCAGACAGCGTAGGTATCGTTACAATTATTTGATATCAGTAGACTTTAGTAGAGGATATTCCGCCCAAATATTTTGCTTCAAGAAAAGAACAATATAGGTTAACTAATAAATACAGAATTTAAAGGCTCTATAGATTTATATTTATATACATGAATAAAGAAATAAAAAGCCGGAAAAAGAAAACATATTGAAAGGGAAAGATGATATGTCACTACAACAAGACACATTGCCCTTTTATTGCTTGCTTTTTACTTTCTCCATGGTAGACCAAAATCTAGGAGGGATGGGAAAATAAAATTTTAGGTTGTATTAAAATTTCGGATTGTTGTGTCGTTTTTAAACTCAATTTTTTTTGTCAATCTCTTTTTACTCATAATAGAGCATGATTTTTCGCAAATAATTTACTGGAATAGAATTTTTTTATTTTAAATGTTTGATAATTTAAAGCTTACATAAGCAGATAAAACTCAAATTTTAGAATCTGAAATTTTAGAAATGCTTTTGCGAAAATCTTTAGTTCGTTAATTCTCAAAAAAAGTTCATACTGAATTGGAAAATTTGACTCAAATCTATCCCTATAAGTAGCTATTATCTACTTCTCTTTATAATTTTATATTGTCTTTAAATTTAATCTTTTAACATTTCTTCCGCATCAAATTTATCAAATTCATAGGCTTGTTTTACCAAAAAAACATAAAAATTCACGGGTTTGTATTTTAAAATTGTTAGAGATTCGATTCAGATTTGTGATATCTTGCATAGTTCGGTTTCAAAATAAAACTTTTTTATGAATATTTATTATTAATGTAGTTTCTAAATCTGAGTTTAAAATGATAACATAATTAAAAATCCTTCTATCTTCTTAATATTTTTTTTTCTAATTTAGTCTGTATAGGTGTGCATCTTATGTTGGTGTTTAAAGGAACCGTGATAATAAAATTCGAGTATTAACTTTTTCAATAAAATAAGAAAACAACTGAGATAACATTTTAAAAGTTCCTAAATATGGGATTTTGGATGCAGTTAAAAAAAGGATTTAGGATGTTGTAGTAAAATAAAGATGCAATAAATGTATGAACATTAGAAGAATCTAGTTACACCTGACTTACAAAATATATAATTTATGTAAAACTATAAAGTAAAAGAAAAAATACTTTTAAGAGTGTATAAATAAATTGAAATCATTTATAGTCTTTAATAAATCATTTCTATTTTTATAAATTATTTTAACAGTTAAAATTGCATAAATATACACTTAAGAGTTTATAAATCCTATAAAAACTTTATTACATATAATTTAATAAATATATTTTAGGTGAAATTTTATAAAATCATATTATACATAATTACTCTATGTAAATTTATTAAAAATTTAAAATTATTAGTTTTGTGTTGAATTTATAAAGAGTTAAAAATTATTATTAAATATATATATGAGTTTATAACTTGATAATAGATATTTATGTCTTCTTAGACTAGAATTTTAGTTAGTTTGATCCAAAAAAAAAAGATTAGAATTTTAGTTCATGTATTTTTCTTAAGTTGGTATATTTTGGAGAAAAAAAGTTAGAAAAGTTCCCTTTAACCAATTTCAAAGTACCAATCATTATTTGTATAAACCAGTAAACGGTTTAGATATCACTCAAAACTCGTGTGTATTTTGTTTGCCTTTATGCAATTTTGCGTCTTCGTCTAAAAGCTCTTGGAACGCCTGATCTTAGGTTTTGACCGGATTCGAGCATCGTCGTCAATGACTTTAATACGATTTCTAATCTCTGTTGAAGTATGGTATTGTCACCTTCAATGATAGAGAATGATTCTTCTCGTTTCGTTTTGCAGTAAAGATGTGCATGCATTTGATGGGATGTTCAGAGGCTTCAAAGCATATTATAGAGTTTTTTTTTTGAAGCATATTATAGAGTTAACATCTGTTTAGGTTCTCTCTGGCCTATATATGTGTTATTCAAATCAAGAGTACTGGAGATGACCGGTTTCCTTTAGCTGGTTCATCATATTTAATTGTGAATTGGTTTAGTTCGGTTTAGTAAATACATGTATATATAATTATATATGATTGTAAAGCTGACCGACCATCAACACTTAATGAAAATATCTTCATTTTCATAGCAAACTATCTCTACATAATATAGTATCAGAGCCAGGTTTGTGGTATATTACGCTTTCAAGTCTCTATTAGTTACTCGAGTCTCTAATTTTTGTTGGTGCACTCGAGAGTAGTTTGACGTTTCATTTCATACAATCACTTGCTTCTTAGACAACTTCGAGCTCGTGATCTATTCAATGCCAGAACCACTCTGCATCAAGGATGTGTTCTCTGTTATGAGTTTCTGCTCTCACGGGTTGAAGTGAACCATATGGGAGGTCCTTCGTGAGACGTGGAAGAAGGGGAAGAGGCCGAGCCAGAGGGAGAAGAGGCTCAAAGCTGTCCCAAAAACGAGTTTTAGAGACTTCTGAAACCGTACAAGACCCTTTTCTGTATTTTGTCTTTGCGTTACTTGCACCAGAAGTAAACATATGGAAATTCAAAGATCTTACTTGTTTGCGTTAGAAGGAAACTATTCACGACTTTCTAGCTTTACGGCAATACTTGGCTATTGCTAAATCGATCATTCACAGCGTATTACGTACCATAATTTTTGTCAAACACTTAAATAATCAGCTTTTTAACCATCTGACTAATTCTTATTATACCATCCTAAACAAAAGCTGAGGTACACAAGTGTAACCTTGTCAGCTTGCCACATGTTACACTTCATGCATACACTCCACCCCTTTTCATAGATCACACCCACACATATGCAAGCATGATCTATTTCCCTTTGCAATAACTCTGTTTGTTTGATTGCTTAGGAAATTCTGGAGAGGAAGATCAAATAACTTTATTAAAATGGAGAAGGCAGTTCACTCATCTACTACGCCTGGCCCGGAGGTTCCAGGGGAGGCAGCGAAAACCGGCACCTCCATAGTCGACACCGCCACCTCCGCCGTGCAAAGTTTTGCTCCGGTTAACCAAATCCACCAACATCTCTGCGCGTACGTAAACCCTGTCAAACTCTATTAGTTCTACTTTGTTTACCCTCTCTTTGATTGTAATTCTCAATTTGAAAGCAAAACAACATGTGATTGCATGTTTTTCTTTTAAAAAAACATATGAATAATGATTGCATATGATGGTTCTAAGTTGTCTCTATATTGTGTTACCATGGATTTTTTTTTTTGAGAAAGACCATGGATCTAATTAGTAACTTGTTTGATCTCAATAACAAAACTGTCCGACCTTTTTTCGTATTCTTTGAAACAAGTTAGGAAAAACTAATATATATAAATAAGCATCAATCTTAACCAAAATTGGCAAAAAGAAAGAATATCATATCAAACTTATTAAAAATGATATCTATTTGTCAAATATTTATTTAATAAAACAGATGAGGTATGTTGTGAATTCTTGTTTGGTTCTGTTGAGTTTTTGAGTTTCGATGGCAAAAATCTCTCATAGCAAAAGGTTTGATTCGTTTTCCGTTGAAGATTCGATTTGAGCTATAATGTTGTTAATTGTTATACATACTCGGATGGTTGGCAGGTTCCATTTCTATGCTTACGACATGACACGACAAGTGGAGGCTCACCATTTCTGCAGTCACGTGAACGAAGATATGCGCCAATGTCTGATCTACGATGGTCCGGATGCAAACGCTCGTCTGATCGGATTGGAGTACATAGTTACAGAGAAGTTGTTCATGACTTTGCCTGATGAAGAGAAGAAACTTTGGCATACGCACGAGTGGGAAGTGAAAGGAGGGTTCTTGTTCATGCCTGGTGTTCCTGGTCCCATTCAGCGTCAAGATCTTGACAAAGTCGCTAAGACTTATGGCAAGGTTTTCCACTTTTGGCAAGTTGATTTGGGCCATGATCTTCCCATTGGTTTACCTAATGTCATGATGGCCGTTACCCGCGATGGCCAACTTTTCCACGAGATGATTCAGGGTAAGAAAATCCGTAGATGAACTTATATCATTTCATATTTTTCAATTTGAAAATCATAAAAGTTTACGGTTTTACTTTGTTATTTTACATCTAAAATTTTCATCAATTTATATTCATATTAAATTTATAGGCGTCTATACCTGTTTAGTAACACTTGTATTGATATAGATATTTGGCATAGTGTAGTATAAGGTCATTAGAAGCTTATGACGATAAAGTGGCTGAGGGTTATTAAGGGTATTGAATATTGATATGGCAAAATATAGTTAGGACCGTTGGTAGCTTATGATTGGATTTGGAAAATATAATTATGGATGCAGAGACAGAGAAGCGCTTTGGGGTATCGATCGAAGGAGAGAGGGAGGCAAGGGCGTACATGTCAGGGCCAGAGCTCGGGATCCATCCATTGGCGAATGGAGGAGGCAAAGGGCTAAAACTAGAGTTGCGAGAGGTCGATATCAAGCCGGTTGAGTCTGTCGCAAGAGTCTTTGTCTGAGTTTAGTTAGACCTTTATGTCAAATAATGCCATACATCAAGAAACTTAAGTTTTGGATAACAATCATAAGACGTACAGTTTGGTTTGTTTTTATATTTTTGTGGATCTTAAATATTTATTTAGAAGTAGTAACAAACTAATAAATTATTTATTAGTTATATGATTTGGTGGTAGACATTTAATAGAAAAATTGATATATATATATATATATATATATATATATATATGAATTTATACTACACATAAGTTACAGTAATATGAATATATGATTTTGTGGATCTTAATTACTTATAATTAAGTAGTAACAAAATAAGAAATGATATCTTGCTAGTCACATTATTTGGTGATTGAAAAGCTTATATTATTAATGTCCATAGTAAACCATACCCCATTGACCACATACTGAATTTTGAAAAAACAATTGTAAGAAGTTTCTAATCAGATGGCATATATGATTTTTTTAAAAAAATGAAGAAATATATGAAACTAAATAAGTCTATTTGATATACGAAACAAGACTTTTATCACCCAATCAACATTTATTTAATAGGCGCGGAATAAATATTATATATAAATTATTTTCAAGTATTCTACATTGGGGAAATTTTACTTTTACACTTTGTTGGATACCACTTTTCAATTTTACCATTAGTCTAAGGACATTTTCAGAAATACCACTTTCATTAATGAGCAAAAGGCAATAATACCCTTACCTTATCTTCTTCTCCACCATCGGTTTCTCTCCTTCTCCCCGAGTCACCATCGTCTCTCTCTCACCGTCGTCTCTCTCTCTCACCATCGATTTCCGGTGTCTCTCTCACCATCTAGTTTCGGCGTCTCTCTCACCGTCTAGTTCCGTCGACTTTTCTCACCGTCGACTTCTGGCGACGAAATCGATTCAAAATCTCCAAGATGTCAACTCCTATACGTGATTCACAACTTGTATGTCTCTAATTTTTGTATTTTTGTTTGATTCGATTTTGTGCTTTCTCTTATCGAACAATCAAACAAGGTTCTCTTAGATATCACATTTAAAGATGTCGATCTAAGAGAAACATATTTGATAGTGAAACATTGAGAGTGAAAACATTGAGTATTTGAAAACTTAAATCTGGTTTTGAAGTCATATTAAGATTGATCTGAATGGTTCCGGCTAAGAAAGAGATTTTCCGATAGTGAAAATTGCATATTAAGGAAGAGATAATTTTCGTTAGTGAAAACTGAATATTAAGGAATTATAACCCCCTATAAATCTGGGTTTCATGAGATTGTTGATAAATACAAGTCAATGATTTATAAGGAATTATAACCACTTATAAATCTGGGTTTCTGCCAGGAAACCTCTTCTGCAGATCCGTTATGTCTACGTAGGGACTCAACAAGGGCTCCGACAATTACTGAAGTGTTGGAGGTGGAGAAGAAAAATAATGTGAGTTTTTACTAAAGTTTATAAATTTATTCGTACTGTATTGTTTAGAAAGAGGTTTATAAACATACTCCTTGAAAAAGCGTTACAAGCAGGCGCCTTGGTAAAAAATGTGAAGTGTTTAGACATTTTAGAATATTTTTCATTTTGTACTTTTTCTGTAACACGTTGCTTGCATCATTCACACACTAGCCCTTAACATTCACATTAGATTATTGAGAATGGTTGATATGTTTCTTCTTGGCTTGTGTTTTGTGTGTGAACTTGCATGTTTCACTTGTCTTAACACCTTGCTTGTGTTATGCCCTCATTAGCTCCTGCCATTCACATGAGATTACTAAGTTAACTATATTGTTTCATAATGGTTTATAAATAAGAGATTTACAGAGACTTATAATATATTGTTTTATCCTTGTTAAAGGGTGTGGTTACTACAATGTTTGGATTCTCTGAGGAATTCAAACATTTGGTGAACCCAACACATCCTGATGATAAGAACTTTGACAGTGTTGTACAACTAGTTCAACAAGGATACAAAGTGAAGAAAAGCGATTGGGAACAAGGATTTGTGGATGTTTTCTTACAACAGAAGACATTGGTCGACAAAGCAGGACATAAGACAAAGATGTACAGCAAAACCTCTAAGGTCATTGTGTTTTTGATGTTTTATAAGACTTTATCAAATTTGAAATTGCTAAATTATTTTAATATTATAAGCATTTATAAATCTCTTATTTTTGTTTGAAATAGGAGCAAACACAATATGAAGAAGAACAACAAGTGGAAGCTGGTGCTGAATTCGGCGACGGTGATAAAGAAAGAGAAACATCAAAAATCAATGAAGTAAGCTAATATATAAACCCTTATAAATTTGGACTATCATTTTAAAAAAATTATAAGCCATCCTAAATTTGTTATTGTTTTTTTCTCTCTTGGTAATAGGGGCAGACACTTGAGGAAGGAGAAGAAGAACAAATGGAAGCTGATACAGAAGTTGAGGAGCCCATGCAAGTTGAAAGGCAGAATGAAGAAGAGGAAATAAGGTAAATAACTCTTTTTATAATGGTTTATAAATGTTATTTTCTGATTGTGTTATCAAAATTGAATGATGAATATGTTTATATAGCCATCATAATACTGTTTAGGAACAAAAGCATAAGAAGAATAAAGAGAAAAGAAAAGATGAAGCGTTTCTTTTTCTTGTAAAATGATGATTAATATTTCATAAATAATGTGTGTTTTTCTAGATAAGTTATCAATTGGTTAATGTTATGAAATAATCAGGAAATGTCTGTTCTTCTTCCTAGAATTATCCTCTTGATGGCTCATGTGATGAAGATCAAGATATGTTTTGTTTTCAAGTTAAAAGGAAGCATGTGAAGAACATTGGACATATAGTATAACATGGTTGCAACAGAGAGCCTAACAGATAAGTTATTTGGGACTTTTATCTTCATTACGGATAAGATCTTATTGTAACAAAACAGAACAAATCCACATGTTGTTTCCTTTCCAAGCCATCCAAAACACAACAAAACAGCAGGGACGCTCACTTCACTTCACTGTGGTTTCTTATACTATGATGGAAAACCAACAATCTCAACTTAAATGCAATATAGCTAATTCTTTCCAGAGGTTTCCACACTTATCTCTAGTCCTACCTCACGTACCTATGATTACAAAAGTGGATATCTCTTTGGTAATATTAAGAAGCAAAAAGTAATTCAAAAATCAGTAATAATAGTTAACAAACTATTTCAAAGTCTATAAATCTATTTATAAAAGTCTATAAAGCCAGTTACAAAAGTTTATAAGAGTTTATAAAATCTTTTATAAATATACAAATGATTTTATAAGAGTTCATAAATCATTTTATAAGGTTAATTAATAAGAACTTATAAAGAGATTATAAACCTTTTATAAAGGTTTATAAATATTTGTAAAAGTTTATATAGGTTTCTAAAATGTTAATTAAGGGTCTATAACAAAGATTTATAAAAAACAATTATAAAGATATAATTTATAAAAGTTTATAAAGATTTATAAAAAAATTTATTCATAGTTTATAAACCATTTATAAAGGGTTATAAAAAAATATAAAGGCTTTATAAGAATTTATAAAAGGTATATAAACGGTTTAGAGGCACTTCTAGAGCTGTTAGAAAAATATATATTCTGCTAGAAAAATATCAGAAGGGTTATAAATCGGTGTATAACACTTATAGAACTAAAATTAGTTAATAAAAATAATATATTATCTTAAAACCCCAAAAATCACCTTAAAAACCATAAATCAGTTTATAAGACCTTATAAATCAATTTATAAAATTTTATAAGTATATATAAACTGATATGTCTTTTGTAAGAATTTAGAAGGTTTTGTGTATCATTTATAAACTCCTATAAACAAATGTGCCCATTAATAGAAGTTTATAATTATTTAAGTGTTTGTAAATTGGTTAAGAACAAATAATTTATAGAAACTATAAAAGAATATATTTTAAAATTAGTTTATAATTTTTTCAAAAAAATTCATAATTGGTATATCAGCTATTTATTTATAATAATTTATAAATAATCATTATAAGAGTTTTTTTTATATATCATTTATAAAAGTCTTTATTTCATTTATAAAATTATTTAAACAAATTATAAGGTTTATAAGGGTGTATAAGTCATTTATAAGTGTTTATAAATGGTTTATAAATAATTGGACATGTGTATGCATCAATCTTCTAAGGGTTTATAAATTAACTTATAAGGGATTTGTAAACTGATTTATCAGAGTTTATAAACTGGTTTTTGATTATAAAGGTTTATAACTTAATTTATAAGATTTTATGAACTGGTTTGAACAATAGTTGATTATGCGAAATCATAAATGAGTCATTTTGATAATAAATCCCTATTATTAATTTTAAGTATTCATAAGTGGTTTATAAATGAATTTCTAAGGTTTTATAAATTAACTTATAAGGGATTATAAACTGATTTATCAGAGTTTATAAACTTGTTTTGGATTATAAAGGTTTATAACTTAATTTATAAGAGTTTCTGAACTGGTTTGTAAGGATTTCTAAGTTAATTTATTATAAATAATAATAAGTTGATTTATAGAATAGAGTTTTCTAAGGGCTTATAAAATATTTATACAGGCTTATAATAAGTTGTCTTTGTTCAACATCACACAGCTCTCCCTCCACAAATATTCAAACTCCATAGACAAATAAATATTTAGCAGGATCATGTTTACTTTTGGTGAAATTTTTTGACCTTCTGCCATTCATCTGTGATCTCTGCCAAAATCACCTGTACACTAGCAACTTTGCAAACAGCTATAATCTCTTGTATATTATCTAGTATCTCCCATCCACGTTCAACTGCAAGATCACCTCTAACTATCATAACTCCTAAAGTATTTGAACACTTCATCTCCAAAGAAGAGGTTCATGTACATATCTTGCATTACTCTAAGAAATGATCTACTGCTGCGTCTTTTTATGGAAAACAGTTGTTTCCAATTTTGATGAGGCTTCATGTTCTGCAGGAAAACAAAGCATATCTCAATTAGATACTCTCTAATGTCAGGAAGTCGAAAAATATACAAACCAGATGGATACACATGCCCATTCCAAGATTAGGCTCTGAGGCATCAGCATCTGAAGTCACTATTCCACACTCCAAAGCAATAGCCCTGGCAGTTTGGACGTTGTCACCAGTAACCATACGAACCTGAACATCAACAAACATCATGCAGCGTTATTAGCAGGCTAAGAAAGATAATTTGTGCAATGGGCTTTTTTGGTTAAATCGAACAAAAGAAGCACTTTGACACCAACATTCTGAATCCACATTTGAAAATAATTTGATAAGAAACACTACAAAAATACTGCAGCCCATGATATGTGGGTTATTGTTATGAAATTAAACAAATACGATGTATACATTTGACTAATGTTAAGATAAAAGTAAAAATGAACATAAATAAACAAAACTAATCCTCACCTTTATGCCTACTATAGATCGTAAAATATGGTCGTTCTCTGGGAGAACCCAGTCTGAGAGTTCTTAGCCTGTTGGGACCTTTTCAAGCTCATAGGTTCTGAAGGCCAGTGCCACACATCGTAAGGTTCTTCCAGCCATCTCTTCGATACCATTTTTGAAATATTGTGCCTGGAAATATCAAAGTAATTCATTGGCAAAGTGTCATGAAAACCTAAGGTTGATTGCAGAATCATACAGAACAATAAGATCTGGTGGCTATAGTCACCGACGAGCCGATCAGGATCGGGATCGTGGGATTGGATTACGTCGCGTTATGGATTTTCACGGAGGACACGTTGCCGAAGTACAAGGTGACGGTGGAGGAGGGGATGAGGCTGGCGAAGGAGTACAGTCCCATTCCGAGAATACATAACACTATGTTCCTCATAAATAAAAATTTATAAGGTTTTATAAATCTGAGATTTGAAAACTTCATGAAAAAAACTTCGTCTCCTTCCCAGAAACCGATCGATTTTGAGAAACCAAGCAAATATTACAGAAAAGAAACGAAAATCATTATCTATTATCCTCTGACCTTTGTTACGTTCGTTAAGATAGATTGTTCTATTCGTTGAGCTTGTAGTCTTCGCCAAATCTCGTCGAACGTCAACATCTCCTGAATAATCAAATCTCACCGGGGAAATCGCCGAAGTCGTCGAATCTCTCGCCGAAGTCGTCGAATCTCTTGTCGGAATCGTCGAATCTCTCGCCGGAATCGTTGAATCTCTCACCGGATTCGTCTAATCTCTCGCCGGAATCGTCGAATCTCTCGCCGGAATCGTTGAATCTCTCGCCGGAATCGTCGAGTCTCTCGCCGGAATCGTCGATCAATTTGGGGATTTTGAATTTGAAATTTTTTGTTGGAAAAAGCATATGTTTATGTTTGATTAAATAAGGGTATAATGGTACTTTAGTCATTAAAATTTTAATGGTAAAGTTGAAAAGTGTAAAGTTGAAAAGTGGTATTAGGAAAGTGGTATTAGTGGCAATTCCCCTTCTACATTTTTATATATTATGAAATAATAAATATATATTGAATAATTAAAAATTTAGTAACTATTACGTATATAATTAAATTGGTACAAATACTTAAATAAATTTTATTAATCCAGCCAAACATTTTTTTTCTATTTTATATGGCATAAAATTAAGTTTAAATGATATTAACATAGATATATAGTATATTTTTAATATTAACATCTGTTAAACAATATTTTATATTCATACTATTTTTGATCATTTGTATTTATTTATAAAAAAAAAATTAATGATAACAATAAAAAAATTGTGGAATTTTTAATAGTTTTAGTAATTTATAATTTTTAAAAAATTCAATACAAAATTTAAAATCTAAATATTAAGTTGTCAATAATTGTTCAAAATGTTTATCAAAAAGATTTAAAGCAAATTCGAAATTAAAATACTTATGTATTTTATATGGTATATAATTTATTTTTAAAAACTATTAATATACATATATATATAATATTTATTAAATGAGACTTCCTACTTATGTAATTTCGTAATCATTTGTATCTTGTTATAACATAAATTTAAACCATGGATCACAAAAATTTATATGTAAGATTTTTAGCAACTTAAGTCATTTATATTCGTTTTTAAAAATTTTAAATATAAAATATACGAAAAAATCTAAATTTTTATAATATAGTTAATGTGGTTATTTAATTTATTTTAGTAAGTTAAAATTAAAAAAAAATGATAGAGAATATACTAATTTTTATCAAATCTTTATTATTAAAAATGATTAATTGTTATATATATATTTTATCTACATTAGGTAATTCCGTGATTTTTATTTAAGGAAACAATGAAAAATATTTATGATTAATTTATGGTTAGTTTAATAAAAAGCTTATTATATATTTATATGGACCAACATATTTTTCTAAGGATTCTAAGAATGATTGTGATGATGACATGTGGCTACAAAATATGTTGTAATGTTTCTATTTTAATATATAGGGGATATATCATTTGCGTGTACTCTCTCACTTTTTCTCTCTCAATTCGACATGGATCGTCAAATCAAGAACACCACAAAACATTCACAACAACAAAGACGATGAAGAACCATCCATGGAAGAAGAAACCAACCACTCTCTTACTTCTCCTCTCTCTCCTCACCATCGCTCTCCTCCTCCTTGGTCTCTCCCAAAATAAACTCGTCCTCATCACCACCACCACCTCCGAATCGGAAGTAGAAGAAGATTCTTGTCTTGGCCGGTACATATATATCCACAACCTACCTTCTCGATTCAACATCGACATCCTTCAAGACTGCGAGAGGGTTTCAAGACCAAACGACAAGATCAGTATGTGCAAGTACGTCGAGAACTTCGGCTTCGGACCTCCGATCAGAGAGCTTAACGGTGACCGAGTTTACTCTCCGAGCTGGTACGGGACTAATCAGTTCATGCTTGAAGTGATTTTCCACGAGAAGATGAAGAGATACGAGTGCTTGACGAGAAACTCGTCGCTGGCGTCGGCTATTTTCGTACCTTATTACGCTGGTCTCGATTTCCGGCGAAATATACGGCGGCGTAACGTCGCTGAGAGAGACGCCGCCGGGAAGGAACTGTTTAAATGGCTCAAAAAGCAACCCCAGTGGAAAGGTACGCATGCCTGTTGTTATTATTATCTGTTCGTTAATTCAATTATTGCTTGTTTTTTTTTTATTTAAATCATTGACCAATAACTTTTCTTCCCTCCCTCACCACCGACGACTTTTCTTTAAATGTCAACAAAAATATAAAAAACACAACAAATTCTTTAAATCAAATCCAAAAATACATTTATTTTGTAAGGAAATAATCGTAGTTTTAATCTATTACATTTCAGTTATGAGATTCAAATTTAATGTACTCTCCGTTTCATAGTAAATATATGAAAATGTTAACATATAATTTTGAAATGTTTTTGAAATATTTATTTTGGAAATGAAGAGAGTATTTTTACTCTTTTGGTCAAATTTGTTCTTTGTTGGTTGCTAAGTAATGGTATTTCAATGTTGTACGTGTGTATTATGGGCTTCCAACGTTACTTACAATGTTGTCGGCCTATTATTTCTTTTCACATAGCTACATCATTAACTATTTTATTGAAAATCCAGCTGTGTTAGGTCAAGATCATTTCCTTGTAACCGGTAGGATTTCACGAGATTTCCGACGAAATTCCGACAATAATTCTGGATGGGGAACTAACTTAATGCTCTTACCAGAGTCACATAATCTATCTTTCCTCACCATCGAACGAAGTCCAGCTAGCCACAACGAGTTTGTTATTCCTTATCCAACCTATTTTCATCCAACTTCAGCCGTTGAGATCCTCAAATGGCAAGATAAGATCAAACTCGCAACCCGACCGGTTCTCTTCTCATTCGCCGGAGCTCAAAGACCGAGCAGAAGCCGGAACGGTTTGGTTCGAACTCAAGTTATCCTACAATGCAAGAGTTCTTTCAAGAATTGTAGGTTTCTTGACTGCGATGTTAGAGCTAACAGTTTGATGAAGCTTTTCGAGAGCTCTGTTTTCTGCTTACAACCGCCGGGTGATTCGTTAACCAGAAGATCAATATTTGATTCGATCTTGGCTGGTTGTATTCCAGTTTTCTTTAATCTAGGAAGCGCATACAAGCAATATATATGGCACATACCAAGCAACTATAGCGAATATTCGGTTTATATACTGGTTAAAGAGCTGAGAACCGGAGGAAAAAACAAGATCGAAAATATTTTGCGCGGAATACCGAATGAAAAAATAGTTGGTATGAGAGAAAACATAATCAAATTGGTTCCGAAGATTGTGTACACTAAACCAAACCGTCAAAAAGCGGATGAAGAGGCACTTGAAGATGCTTTTGATGTTGCTGTGAAGGGAGTGGTAGAGAGAATTGAAGGAGTAAGGAGAAAAATTCAAGACTGAGGAATATATATTAAAATTTAGACCTAAGAGTGTTATATTCTACATATATTTGTATTTTTATATTCATTTCTGGTAGGGTGTTTCCCAATTCTTTCACCAAAATTAAAATAGGTACTCTATTTTACCAATCCTATATAGATGAAAATACTTTGTAACAAAAGAAATTTATTGTTAAAATAAAAAATATGTTCTTCTAAAAATGCATTTTTCTTCTATGTAATTATTTAGTTCATTATATTTAATCAAGTAGCGGTAGCCTAGTTGCAATCTCTTGGGGCTTAGAGTATATCCATATCAGTATTGGGTTCGATTTCACGTGGAAATTAAATTATCATTACTTAGCCAATATAAATTTAAATTTTAGTTCAAATGGTTTACATGGTGGACCGGAACAGATGATCGGTATATCCTTTTGCATTAGTCGGAAAACATTCCGAACTCGGATAAAGCAGTATGGTATATTTTCAGAGTAGTCCACTCTGTAATACTAAGTGTGTTCCTTTCAAGACCGACCGGATCAGTCCACAAGGTTTATTAAAAAAGAAAATTAGTTCATTACATTTTTTATCACCTAATGCAGGTTTTTGAAGCTTATTATAGCGGAAGAAGTTATATACTAATCAAATCTAAAATGAGATGGATAGAGAGACCTTTGTAGTAATATTTTTAAGATTCGACGACCAGTTTCTGAAGATGTTGGTAGAAACTTGAAGACTAGCATCGACTGTGGAGACTACATCAGAACCAAATATGTCCTACAAAAGAAACTGGTGTTATAATATCATGTTCGGACCCATCATGTTTTTGTTGGGTTCAACGAAACTAAAGTAACCAATAATTATCAGCCCAATAAAACGGATAAGCCTACCTTAAGATGATCTACTAGCGTGGCCAATATGCGCCAAAAAAAGTATTTTTTCTTTCGTATAGTAACAGATTGACATTATGCATCAATGTGTAGTTTAGCATACGTAAGACGAGGTGCTACGTGAGCAGCATGCGAAGAGAAGAGAGGACAGGTGTCAAACTCAGTTAATACGTGTATAGTTCTCCCAAACATCATTGCATGATCAAAACAAAACAAAACAAACAAAAAGATAAATTACAATTCAAAATCAAATTGAGGCGATAAGAAAAAGCTGGAGATCCATCCATGGTGATGATTCCGTTTGTCAAATTAGAAATTTAAAAATACTCCATTGGTGAGATTGTGAAACAACGAATCATGTAACCAAGTGGATAATATAAAAAAGTTCAACGTTAAATATAAAACATCAAATTTACAATGCAGCACATCCATAATTTCCTAGGATCAGAACGTATAACCGGTCAACCAATATTCATGATCTAATTAATAGCTTTCGCTCTGAAGTTCTAACATCATATAAACATTATGTAAAAAGTTTATGAACATCTTTAATTTGTTAAAATATCCCTTCAAAAATTAGGAAATTGCTTTTAATAGAAAAACTATAGTATTGTTATAAAATTAATCGTTCAGAATCAGTGGAATCTGGATCAGATTCCTAATCCGAACATGTCACATACGTTAAAAATGGTGGGGCTCACTTCACGTGTTGATGTAAAAGTAACTTAAAAGATGCGGAACCTCGAAGGTGCCTATGGCATGGGACGCATTCACGTACACCCAAAGACAATACCATCAAACCCACACCAAAACACTCTATATAACACGCTTCCGTCTCACTCTCTTTCATCTCACACACAAAAAGCACTACACATAACAAAGAGAGTTTAAAAGGAAAACATAAAGTATCAAACTGAAGCCAAAATAGAAGACAAAAGTAAGAAGCAATGTCAAAGGTTTCTCTTATTAGATTGTCATTGTTAGGGTTTCTAGTGATCGCCCTCGTCACTCCATCGGCGAACGCTACAAGAAAGTCCGTCGTTCTTGGAGGGGAGGCAGACATTCCGAATGTTCAGACCAACATAGAGATTCAAGAACTTGGAAGGTATACATAAGATGAATGATATACATCCACACTTGTCGTTTAAATAGTACCAGGAAAGTGATGCGATCTTGTGACCACAGGTACTGCGTGGAGCAATTTAATCTAATGGAAGAGAGCGAGCAAGGAAACGCAGAATCCATTGCGGATACCGCCGTGTTGAATCCGTTGAATTTTAGTAGAGTTGTGTCGGCTCAGAAACAGGTCGTGGCTGGTCTAAAATACGATCTAAGGATTGAAGTGATTCAACCCGATGGCACGAGCAGGATGTTTGACTCAGTTGTGATTATTCAACCATGGCTCCATTCCAAGAAGTTGCTCGGTTTCACTCCCGTTGCTACTCCTGTCTACTAACTTTATTTCTTTCTTGGCCAAACAAGTTTCTATATTATAATTAAAAAAAAAACAAAAGTGTGTAATGATATGATCGCTATTAACAATGGGTTAATAGTTGATTTGTAATGATGTTTTACGTTGTTCATAATAAACACAAATGATGTTATGAAGATGTGATGAGAGACTTGTTAGAATATCAAAACCATCAAATGTTGTATTGGTCTCTAGAATAACTTAACTTGCACACATGATTTATATAACCAAAACCATATGTAGGTGGGTGGCTGTTGAATCCTAAATCTGGTAAGAGATTGGAATGAATTAAGATGAATAATTAAGAGATTTAGGGGGCCAAAGGTTTCGTTAATATGAAGCGTAAGCTACAAGCCGAAAAGAGATATCAAGAAAAAAAAAAACTAACTCGTCGTCAAAGTTGTTTCTCTATCTATCTATCTCTCTCTGTGTTTTTTTTGTCTCTCCCTGTTTTACGACTTCCTTTTCTTCTTTTATAGGCGCCTTAGTTGTGTGGAGATCACTTAACTCATTATTACCGCCAGACTGGGAACAGTGATCTGCGGAGCGGTTGATACTTACGGTCGTCCGTCGCCATTTAGGGAATGGGCGATCTTCTCTTTTGCGTGTGTCAGTTCGTCCTGTGGAGTTGATAGGTCGGCTGTTACTATGCGATTGGGTTTGTAATGGGCCACGTTTCCTTTCCAGGCTTTCCTTAGAGCTTGTTGGTCCGGGTCAACTCCTAGGTCTCGATGTTTAATCGGGGCATGTATCCAATAGTGGCTAATGCTGTTATGTTGGTTAACAGGACGCTCAACCACTTTATCAATGAAAGATCTCTTGAGCCTCGATGATGCTGCGAGGGCCTGAGAAGATTACGAGTTGCCGAAGTTTCGGATTTCGGATTCAGAGAAAATGGATTAGACTAAATGAAAAAGAATCAAATAAAAGATGAGAACCGCAAGCAAGAACGTTTTGCTTACATAATCATGGAGAATGAAACGACATAGTAAGATCCAATGTTATGGTCTTTCTTGGTTCTACGGCCAGAAGTGTACTTTCTCCGTCTACCAAAGGTCACCTCTTTTCTTCCTCTCTCTCACCTTTGATCAGGTTTTATCCTCAACCTTTCAATGATTGTCTCGTTCGATTGTGTCGTCTCTGCAGTGTTCACACCGATGAGAAGGTCTCTTTCCAAACTCACTCACTACCAAATGGGTTTCACCAAATTTAACTCTTTCTTGGTAAATTCTCCAATAGCTACATAGATTTTTGGAAATTTGCCAAAGATGAAGTCTAGACCATGTCAGGAACAAGCTTGCCAAAGATGAAGTTGGATGAACGGTAAAAACAGAATAGTGAAGCTACATTATTTTGACTTCTTTTGTAATCTTTATAGTTCCTTCGAATATGTGTATGTAAAAGAAAGAAAAATAAAACAAGAAAACTCTCATGTCATTTTCTTCATTCCTTCATAGATCAGATCTAATATCTGTTTTTCATCTAGTTCAAGGCATACTCATTCATGAGTTCTCAACTTTTAATATATCACACAAAATCAAGAAAATGATTGTATTTGAATGAATGATGATCTCAAATGTTGAGATGCTTATCCAAAAGTATCTCAAAATGTATTGCCATCGGAGAAACTTGGTAAAATAATCCATATGGAATGTTAATTCAGTAAATAGTTTATTGGAATTATGTAAAGATTAATGGGTCATGACTCATGAGCTTTAATTTCTAAAGAGTGTGAACGTTCATACTGGAAGTTTTGATGAGACGAGAATAATATATAAGAAAACCATTCCACATACCTCAATTTTTTTTAGATTGAGAACCCAAAAAACTTAACATAATTTGACAAAAAAGTATAAATTATCTCAGATCTTACCGCTTTTATACGATCAAACTTTCCCATTTCTTTGACTGTTCCTGCTGAGGTACACTTTTCAAACAACAATATATCAAACTTGGCGTAACCGCACAGTCGAAGACATGGGGAATCACCATCTTCTTCTGCGGTGCAATCAAGGATAGTATAGAATGGTCAGCAATCGGCTGTCATTACTCTGCGAAGGCACACACAAGAAGTAAGAAAAAGGGCTACGGGTGTAGTTCTCAACTCGCAGATGAAGAAGGATTTAGTTTCAGGGCAAATACCAGAGCATGTGCTACTTTTGGTTTTGTTTCGTATCTGTAAATCCAAATTCAAAATTTAGACCCATTAAGTGTAGGAACCTTATTTTACTACCTTAGGACAACTGATATTTGTAAAGAATAATAAGAACATAAACTAAAATTTCAATACTAAAATATAAAAATAAAGAAGAATTGCAGAGTCGAGATAATTAATCTCTTTCCTTAAATCTTTAAACGCCCCGTAGTGTGACGGTTTTATGGCGCTCAGATTCCCAGGATACAACTGCAGCATTGTTTCTGTTTACCATCACCGAAAAACAGAATCTATCGAACTTTTTTTCTGTGATGTACTCTCAGACTCAAAATAAAAAATATACTAGCATAACTATTCTGAGTAGAGGAATGTGTTGGTGTGTGCGTTTTTTCTAAATGACTCACAAGCCTTTATATAGAAAAATAATGAGAAGTACAAGTTTTATTTTTCAACACAAAAATGAAACCTCCATGGTGCACTAATGGAGTCTTTAATTCTTGTCAATTAGTATGTGAATTTATTCCACATTTTGACCAAGAAATTAAGAGTAAAATTATTTTTTGTTTGACCAATTCAAACAAAATAATATACTTTAAAATGGATTTCTTTTTTATATTTTATCAATATAAAAGATCAACATATATTTGGTTTATAAGATTAAGTTAATGAACATGAAATCTCCAACTAACAAATCAAAAAACCCAAATCCAAGTTCAAATATCCAATGTGTGTATTTGCTACTTTATACAAGTTTTTTAAATCACACACATTAGACCTCCATTTCTCATTCAAATAAAACTTCATTTTTGACATATGAATACACTATTCATAATGTTCAAAAAATAGTTCCAACATTAAGATGTAAAGTAAATTTTTTGTTTTTGTAAAAAGGTTTTTCATATTTACGAATGTTTGCGTTTGTTTTTTATATTACAAACTAAAATAAGAAATAAAAGCCACAGAAAACCCTAATGGGTCCGATTACAAAGTAAATGTAAATAAGCCGAAAAGACAGCTGCGGACACCAGCAGACGAGTCAGCTAGCCACCACGACGGAAGAAGAGCCGCTACCAGGGAGAAGCCAGCGAGTTATTTGCGCATTCCCATTTGATATTGTTCATTTTCATCATCCTCTTCCTCCCCATGAGAATTCATTAAAGGCTTGGCTTCATTGGCAACCCTGGCTCCACCGCCAACATGTTCTTGATTGTTTCCTGCGGTTTGCCTATAGGCGGCTGAGAATTGTTGAATCACAAGAACCGAACCTTGCATTGTGAAGTTTGATGAAGCTAATGTATCGCCTATAACCCCTAAATCCGGACTAGTATTCCAATCAGTCAAACCCACGGTCACAGGCGTTTCTACTTTGTACCCTCTTCCCACAATGTAAAGATCGAAAGAATGGTTATCTTCCATTTCTCTAATCGCTGCGATCGTTTCTGGACCATCGACAACCACTTTCTCGGTATAAGTCACAGAAGAATCATTCATAGTCTTGAAGTTAAACTGGTAGATGTACTCTTCGTCCACTTGTGCCTCCTTCACGTACTCAGCGGCATCTTCCCCGGCCGCAAATAAAGCTTCCCTGCTCGGGACAAATCTCACAACCGTTAGCTTGATCATTTCTTGTCCCACCATCCTCCAAGCATAAGCCAAAGCCTCTCTATCGTCCCGGCCTCCAATGAATAGCATTGCAATTTCTTTATCGGTGGTCTCGCCATGGAACGAAGAAGATTCAGACCGAATAACCGTCATGCCACGGTCGACCAATATCCCGACCGAACAAGGTGCGTAGCTCAAAACGTTGTGGTTGATATCCTCGTGCGCATCGTTTCCTTCACCTAACCGACCATCAGATGTCAAATTCTTATGGTAAGGCAATAAGATGAGGCTGGCTCGTTTATCCTCGGCCAACGAACAAATATCCTCATGCATCGTCGCGTAAGGTGAGACCGCGGTGAGTGTCTGAACCAACATGGCGTCGTTGTTCACGTCCATGTCTTCGAACATCTCAGCGATCTGTTCGGATTCCGCTCTGACTCGGTCCGAAAAGTTAGCTTTAGGTTTGGTCTCGTCGTTCATTATGAGCAACGAAGCTGTAGTGCGACCGGTTAGTTCGACTAGGTGAATTGCAAAGACGTTGATAGGAGATCGCTTGGTCGGGTTAGAAACCTGTAATAGGCTGGTTAGGCCGGAGACGTTAGCGAGGACATGAGCACAGGTTAACACACGAAACTCTACTTCTCCTTGGAGTTTTTGAACGGTTCGGTATTTATAGAAAGACATTTTCTTCTTTGGCGTGTAAGTCAATGTTAAAAGTGGCTGCACCAGTATAGACATCACCAGGAACACAACCGTCATATGAGTGTACATTATTACGTCCAACGCCTTGCTGTCACGTCCTGCATTGAGTATGACTAAGGCCATAGTTCCTTTGGTGTTCATAAGGGCACCAACAGCAAAACCATCACGCAAGGGCATGCGCAAGAAGAGGGAGCAAATAACGGTAGACAAAATCTTCACCATAAAGCACGAAGAAATCACAAACACCAACACTCCAACGGTCGTGTTCTGTAGCAAGTAGTCAAGATTGAGTCTTAAACCACAAATGATGTAGAAAAGAGGCATCAAAATTCCCGAGAGGTAATCATGGAGCTTCTCTTCGATCATATCCCGAATTACGTGGTCATGAGGGATCGAGAGACCGAACAAGAAAGCTCCAGGGATTGAGGTGACCCCAATTGCTTCGGTGATTAAGCTACAGAAAACGACTCCTACGAGAGTGAACCATACGTGATTTTCTCCAACGTGGCCTCCTTTGACCGTGTTGGCGAAGGCCCAAGCCACCCCAGGACGGATCACGTAGATGCTGAAAAAGACAAAACCGATGGTTGATACTAACGCGAATAGCATCATATCGTTCGATACACCTGCATTTTTTCATGTTTTTGGTTAGTACTGAAAGGTGCAGAGTCGGGCCTGAAATTATGGGACTCTAATTTTAGTGTGGATAAAAAAATGATTGTAAAGTTGTTAGTGTATTTTATAAATGTTTTTTTAATTATACCCATCTAATTGGGTATGTTCAATCTATCTTTTTTTTAAAAAAAATTGTAGTAGAAATTTTCTTTTAAACAAATTTGTAAAATTTAGAAGTTAAGACTTAAGTTTCAATAGGTGGAGTGAACCCAAACGATAATGAACGTGTGTGAGTTATAAACTAATAAAAGATAATTGGTCTTAGAGGAATTTAGATTTTATTAATTTGGATTCTTCTCTTCAGTTACGTTAAGCTACAAATTATAAACGACAAGAAAAAAAAGATCATATTACCTTGTTTGTTAAACATTACGAGTCCGAGGAGAAGGAGAACCCAAGTACACAAATCCGTAATAATGGATGCACTCATGGCCGTGCGTCCCATATCAGAACGCAAGAGCTTGAGATCCGCAAGAATCCTCGCAAGGTCAGGGAAATTCGTACAACTCAACGCAACCGACCAGTAAAGACAACCTGAAATAATCTTGTCGTCGTCTCCGTTACCGTGAAGGTAATACAAGGCATAACCGGCCAATAAAGCCACAACGAGGCCAACGATGGCTATGACTATTGGCTTGCGTTGCTTGATTTTTATCATCTTCAAGTCCATACCAAGACCGAGGAGGAAAATGTTGTAGACGAGAGCTAAGTTTGCGAATGTCTCCAGAACCATTGTGTATTTATAAGGAAAGATATACTCGAGGACAAATATTTCCCCACCGAGCAAAGTCGGGCTGAACAGTAATCCACACTGCAAATCAAGAATAAATATAATCATTACCAAATTATAGGAAATGATATAATGTAATGTCAGAAATAAATTGAATTAGCAAAAGGATGAACGCATATATAACGTGCATAATATTGCATTAACAAATCTTAGATTTTTCTCGTTTCTTGGTCCATAGGAAATGCAAAAATAAAGAACATAGTGTTGACTGAGACTATATTTCCCACAATAATAAGTTTTGTTGGCTTAATAAATTGACTTTGAAGATGAACATGCTTAGAAGTAATTAAAGACATATCTAGCTAAAAAGAAAAACAAAAAAATTCGCAATTTTCATGAGACACACGATTAGAAAGAAAAAAACATAAGATCAATACAAATGTTTGGTTAAAATAGTTATCAACATTTGATTACTCACAAGGAGTTGGGCAACGAAAGGAGGAAGATGTAGCGGCCGACTCATGTAGTAGATTACGCGGTAGACAAAGTTAGCGACTAATAGTTGTTTTATAAAGAAAGGAAATGCGGCATGGATCGGTTTTGCACTGTCCCATCCATTATGGTGTTCTTCTGCTATCAAATCCGTGTGGCTATAACATACTACTTTACCGTACCGGGACGTACTGAGGTCATAATAGGATGAATTTGATTGCAGAGCCATAGGATTTTTGGGCTCGGCCACCTTTTGGAATAGAGAGGTAAACGTGATCCTCTAAGATCACCAAATGTTTTGGCCGGCCTTTCCCTGAACAAAATGTTCTCTGTTCGTGATGTGTTGTTAGATTTTATTGCATTAATATAGGTGAGAGCTCCTACCTGTTTTTTTCTTTCTGTTCCTGTAATGGCTAATTATAGATTTTTATGTTTTGATGTCAAAGAGGTGACTACTACTCATGTTAGCTGTTTTTGTTTTCTCTTTGAGATTAGTCAAATTCTGTTACTTTTCTAGTTTGTTTTTTAAAGGGCAATTTCATGATTATCCCTGCAAGTAAATAATAATGATAAGTCTTTTTGGGCTATGGTTTTCTTTCTTAATCTTTGCCTATTTGATTGCTGAAAAACAAACAATTAAATGAATACAATAAAAGTATTAAATATTTGTTGAAATGCACGTAGATAAATTTGTGTAGATAATATTCAACATGTTAAGCCCGAAAAAGAAGAAAAAGACAATGACAAGTGATAAGTTATCATTGGCCTTGGCCATACAAAACGATGATATTTTTTAGAGTATTTAAGCTTTGTATACACCGAAATACCTGAAACTAAGTAAATGTATTTTCACTGTATGTTATACTGTGTACATTTTATATTCCAACTTCCCACCTAATAATCTATAACCTATGGGTTGTCTGCCGATTCCCCCCCCCCCCCCAAAGACACACATACCCTATCTATTCCCCCCCAAACTACTAAGCTCTTTACTAACCCACCCAAACATATACTTTCTCTTCATAATTCTCCCCAAACTTTTTTAATCCCCCTCTCTAATTGACTTTCCAAATCGTGATTAATAGAACACAAATCGCGTTTAAGAAATATAGATTGCCCAATTATAAAACACCGACCCGAAATTAAAAAAACCCGACCCAGATTTTAAAATTGAATTGGGGCTTTTTTTAGGATTTCTTCTGTGTTCTTCACTTAGACACACAGACAACAAAGAACAGAGAGAGAGAAAGAGAAAGAGAGAGAGAAGAGAGACGACAACGACCAGGAACCAGAGAGAGAGACAACGACGACCTGAAACAGAGAGAGACAACGACGGAAGACAGAGAAGAAAGAGAGACGAAGAGAAGAGTGATGAAAAACAGAGAAGAGAGTGAGACGAAGAACAGAGGAGAGAAATAGCAGAGAGAGACGAAAAACAGAGAGATAAATAGCAGAGAGTGACAAAGACTTCTCCTTTGATCTTGAGCAGCTCAACTTCATCTTCTACGTGACAAAGAACAATGGATGCAAAACATGATGAACTTGTGAATTATGTTCATGACGACAGAGTGTGATGAAGGGCTTTGAGTTTCAAAAAACAAGGCTTGCGAAGATGGAAGACAAAGTTATGAGAACTAAGATGAATGAAGAGATGGTTGAAAGCTATGATAGGATATGGTCTTTTGGAAAGGAGTCTGCTAACTAAGATGATCATGTTCTCTTATGTGTTTAAACTTATGTAAGACTTATATTATGTATCGAAAAATGTCATGTTTTTAATGTGGATTTGTGCTGTTAATACACTGTTTGTGCTTATAATTCTAAAGAATACAGTGTTTGTTTTTCTTTTCTGTTATGAGTCTGAAAACTAGCAGTAGACACCATTAAACATTTCTTAAATGAGTCTGAAACAGAAACAAATCAGACATAACCATCCTACTGCTGATGAACAAACAGAACCAAGTCTTATATAAACAGAAACAGAAAACACAGACTCGATTGAAACCCAGACCGAAACAGAAAACGCCACGGACAGAGTAGCTTTGACTATGTGTAGGCTGAGTAAGTCTTACTTCATCCTGCTGCCCATGAGAAGAATTTCCCTGACGTTATCACCATGCATTAGCATTATAAATCACTCATCAAACACAGAGAAAATAAACACCTAACAACCACAGCCTCTTCATCGTTCCTCCATCTCTCTCTCTCTCTCCTCTGCATCTTCGTGTTCCTCACTGTCTCTCTCTTTCTCAGTCATCTTCTTCATTTCTCTCTCTCTCTTTCTCTTCTCTGTTCCCCGTCGTTTCTCTCTCTCTCTCTCTCTCTTTTTTTACTCTCTCTAGTTGTTTCTGTGTCGGGAAGAAAATAGAAGAAACCCTAAACTCCAATTCGATTTGGGATAGATAATGTTATAAAATCTGGGTCGGGTTTTATTTTAAATGTCGGGTCGGGTTATTTTGGATTGGGCAATCACAATTTCTTAAACGCGATTTTGTTTCATTAGTCACGATTTGGGAATTAAATTAGAGAGGGGGATTAAAAAAGTTAAGGGGGAAATTTAAAGAGAAAGTATATGATCAGGTGGGATTATAAAGAACTTGATAGTTTGGAGGGGAATAAGTAGGGTAAGTGTGTTTAGAGGGGGGAATAGGCAGCCAACCCCATAACCTATTCTAAATCATGTATCTTGGGGAAAATCTAAGTTTCAGATTCTTTTGCCTAAGTGAACATGCTTAAAGGATGACTCAGTACTCTATAGACTCGACTAGTGAGCCTAAGCTAAACGTGTGGACAAGAGACTGAGTTGATAGCAATTCAAATTTTCTGCATAATCTCCTTCTATCCGTAACATCTCATTATCTTATTCTTAATTTTTTTGTATTATTATTTCCTAATCTCCCGCTTCTTTGTTAAATCACTCCCTTTTGCTCTGCCTTGTGATCTTAGATGGAGGATATCATTAGGTGTCTGGCAAACGCGCAAACCTTACCACAAACCCAAGAGGATCAAAACCATTCTCGATGCGCTTGAGTCTGAAGAGATCGAGTTTCTGAAAAATTAGCCTTTTGGAAAAAAAATTTCTCTTGATGAAAACCCATCATTTTCAGGGAGCTTTTGTCAGTTCGTGATTGTTTGGATGCTGAGAGTGAATCCAGGACATGCGAGGGAGACGAAGAGTATCATGTACATTAGTAGATGTTATTGTGATTTATTTTGGTGTAACGTAGATGCTTATCTCTTGTATACAACCATCACTCTGTGTACATGCTAAACTTATATACAACTACCAAGTTACTTGAAATATATCAAGATTCTTAAAGGAAGCTTTAACCAGTCAGAGCTCATTTATGTACCCCAGACGCATAATACAAAGACGAACAATATTGCATGCAGTATGAGGAAACAACTGTTTATTATAGCTCATATGGATCCAGAATTTACCAATTTGGTTCGCAGAATCTTAGTTATGTGTATGTTGCTGACAAAAAAAAAATTCTAAAGTGATTATGTTTTCATATGTGAGTAGATCTACAGTTAATTAAGTTTAGGATTGTAAGAAAAGTTATGGATTGTTGATATTAATAAGTTAAAATAATAATATGTCGTTTTCTTCGTCTGAATTAGTTTTGATGATTGATCTTCACTAATCATCTAGTTAATAATTTTAGGCTGTTTAATGTTCTAAAGTGTGTGAGCAAATGTAAGAAAAGAATTCAAAGCATTTTAGGTAGCGAGAGTTGACGTTAAAGTGTTTTGTAAACCTATCAAGCTAACTTTTAAATGCATGTTTACATTGTCAAATTCAGATGGAGCTATAGTCTTCGTATTGGTAAAATGATAACCTAGTTAAGAAATTTGAGTTCGATAACGATGTTTATTGTATTCTTTGTCTAGCAATTATTTTCGTTATTTCTGTTTTCTAAGAATTGCCTAGACCTAAAAATTCCAATTCATAAGTTCACATCACATTTACATTCTGTCATTTGCTTTCTTACTTTCTTACTTTCAAAACAACAAAAAAAACCACATTCATTTTACTTCAACTATACTTTCCAAGAATTATAGTGTGACATTGGTCTATGAGTATTCAATCCATAAAATACTATTTCGTACGCTTACAATAGTTGTATAGGGTTAAAACCTGATCGTATCATATGAAAAAAAAAATGAAAAAAAAAACTCTTGTCATTTGCGCATTCCCATTTGATACTGTTCATCTCCATCATCCTCTTCCTCATGAGAATTCATTTTCGCTTCATTAGCGGTTTTCGCTCCACCTTTAACGTGTTCTTGATGGTTTTCTGAGGTTCGTCTATTGGTGGCTGAGTATTGTTGAATCACAAGAACCGAAGCATGCAATGTGAAGTTTAATGAAGCTAATGTATCGCCTATAGTACCCAAGTCCGAATTACTACTCCAATCTGTCAAACCAGCAGTTACAGGTGTTTCTACTTTGTACCCTCTTCCCACAATGTAAAGATCGTAAGAATGGTTGTCTTCCATTTCTCTAATCGCTTCGATCACTTCTTGACCATCGTTAACCACTTTCTCTATACAAGTGACCGAAGAATCATTCATAGTCTTGAAGTTAAACTCGTAAATGCACTCTTCGTCCACTTGTGCCTCCTTTGCATACTCAACGCTTAATTTTCCGGCCGAGACTAAAGCATCTCTGCCCGGGACAAATCTCACAACCGTGAGTTTAACCATTTCTTGTCCCACCATCCTCCAAGCATAAGCCAAAGCCTCTCTATCGTCCCGGCCTCCAATGAATAACATTGCAATTTCTTTCTTTGTGGTCTCGGCATTGAACGAGGAAGCTTCAGACCGAACAGTCGTCATGCCACGGTCGACCAATACCCCGACCGAACAAGGCGCGTTTCTCAAAACGTTTTGGTTGACTCCCTCGTGCCCATAGTTTCCTTCGCCTAACCGACCGTCCGGCGTCAAATTCTTATGGTAAGGTAATAAGATGAGGCTGACTTGTTTATCCTGGGCCAAAGTACAAATATCCTCATGCATCGTCGCGTATGGTGAAACCGCGGTGAGTGTCTGAACCGACACTGCGTCGCTGTTCACTTCCATGCCTTCGAATAACTCAGCGATCTGTTCTGATTCCGCTCTGACTCGGTCCGAAAAGTTAACTTTAGGTTTGGACTCGTCGTGCATTATGAGTAAGGAAGCCTCGGTGCGACCGGTTAGCTCAACTAAGTGTATTGCATAGATGTTGAGAGGAGATTTCTTGGTCGGGTTAGAAATATGTAGTAGATTGGTTATGCCGGGAACGTTACCGAGGACATGGACACAGGTTAAGACACGAAACTCTTCTTCTCCTTTGAGTTTTTGAACGGTTCGGTATTTATAGAAAGTCAATTTCTTATTTGGTGTGTAAGTAAAGGTTAAAAGTGGCTGCACCACTATTGACATCACCAGGAACGCAAACGTCATATGAGTGTACAATATTACGTCCAACGCCTTGCTGTCACGTCCTGCATTGAGTACGACTAAAGCCATAGTTCCTTTGGTGTTCATAAGGGCACCAACAGCAAAACCATCACGCAAGGGCATGCGCAAGAAGAGGGAGCAAATAACGGTAGACAAAATCTTCACCATAAAGCACGAAGAAATCACAAACACCAACACTCCAACGGTCGTGTTCTGTAGCAAGTAGTCAAGATCGACTCTAAACCCGCAAATGACGTAGAAAAGAGGCATTAGAAAGCCCGAGAGGAAATCGTGGAGCTTCTCTTCGATCATGTTTCGAATGATGTGGTCGTGAGGGATCGAGAGACCGAACAGGAAAGCTCCAGTTATCGAGTTGACCCCAAACGCGTCGGTGATTAAGGCGCAGAAAACGACACCTACGAGGGTGAACCAAACGTGATTTTCTCCAACGTGGCCTCCTTTGACCGTGTTGGCGAAGGCCCAAACGATTCCAGGATGGATCACGTAGATGCAGAAGAAGACAAAAGCGATGGTTGATACTAACGCGCATGGCATCAGATCGTTCCAAACACCTGCATTTTTCATTTTTGAAATTACATTTAGTTAGTACTAATGTCATGGTTTGAGGAGCCTGCTCCAAGGTGTAGGAACCGGTCGGTGAAATAAAAAATGACTAGAGACAAAATAAAATTTGGGCTTTATTAATTTGTGGTGTGAACCAAATGATAAGTGTACGTGTGTGAGTTCTAAACTAACACAAATGTTTTGGCTTATAGGTTTATTAATTTAGATTCTTTTCTTCAATTGTTACTAAGAAACATTCTAGTATTTGATATTTAGTCATTTTCAAATCATATTACCTTGTTTGTTAAAACATGCGTTTCCGAGAACGAGGAGAACCCAAGTACACAAATCCGTAATCATGGATGCACTCATGGCCGTGTGTCCCATATCAGAACGCAAGAGCTTGAGATCCGCAAGAATCCTCGCAAGGTCAGGGAAATTTGTACAACTCAACGCAACCGACCAGTAGAGACAACCTGCGAGGATCGTGTCGGGGTCTCCATTACCGGGAAAGTAATACAAGCCAGAACCGGCCAATAAAGCCACAACAACGCCAACGATGGCTATGACCATTGGCTTGACTTGCTTGATTCTTATCATCCTCAAGTCCATACCGACACCGAGGAGGAACATGTTGTAGACGAGAGCTAAGTTTGCGAATGTCTCCATAAACATTGTGTATCTATAAGGAAATAATTTTTCGAGGACAATACTGTTTCTACCGAGCACAGTCGGGCTGAACAGTAATCCGCACTGCAAATTATGAACAATATATACAATCACTACAAATGATAGGAAATAACATAAGACTAATTTGAATTAGCAAAAAGATATCACATATATAATGTGCATAATACTGCAAATGAACAAATCTTTTTTCTCATTTCTTGTTCTAAAGAAAATGTTTTGAGGAAAAAAATCCTAAACACAAAGCAACAAACTGCTTTTTTTTTTTAAACAATGAAGTTAACGGAATGCAAACCAAAATCTAAATCTCCAATGTCATCATTTTCCAAACAAGACAATGTTGATTAAGACGATTTTTCTCACAATTAATAATATCTTTTGTTGGCTTACATTTTTTTACCAGGACTTTGAAGATAAACATGCTTAGGACATAGCTAGCTAATAAAGAAGAAAAACGATTTTGCAATAGTCAATGATACCACACGTTTTCGAAGGAAAAAAAGAAAACTATGCAAGATCAATACTAATCTTTAGTTAAAATTAGTTTGCGACATTTGATTACTCACAAGGATTTGAGCGACGAAAGGAGGAAGATGTAGCGGCCGAGTCAGAGAATACATTAAGCCGTAGCTCAAATTAGAGATGAGTAGTTGCATTACAAAGAAAGGAAGTGCCGTTTCAATCGACTTTGCGCTCTGCCATCCACTATAATCTCCGACTAGGGCCTCATTCGTTTGGTTATAACATACTATATTACCGTACCGGGACGTGCTGAGAGAATAGGTTATATTTGGTTCGTCACTCGTAGGGGGCTCGGCCATCTTTTGGGATCCAGAGGTAAACGTGATCCTCTGAGATCACCAAAGGTTTTGGCCGGCCTTTCCCTTAACAAAATGTTGTGTTCATCGTGTGTTTGATTTCATTGCATTAATAGGTTAGCGCTACAGCCTGTTTCCTTCTTCATTTTCTTCTTCTTTTCTTGCAATGGCTAATTATAGTACTTTTATGTTTTGATGTCAGAGAGGTGACTACTAGTCATTTTGGCTGTTTTTCTTTTCTCTTTTGAGACTGAATTAGTCACAAAGTCTATTTCTTATTTTTTTCTAAATTGTTTTATCCTTTTTAAGGAGCGGTTAAATTTGATGTTTTCCTTGCTTTCAAATAAAACAATTACATGAATATTAGTATATTTGATAGATGAACAATATGATATTACAGTTGATATAATAATTTAATGTTTAATAAAACAAGATTAAAATCCATTTTAATTATACATCTTCATCACAAGCTTCTGCCAAGCGAACACTATAGTGTTTTAATTATTTCATACCAGGGAATGTAAACATACATACTTAGAAGCAAACTACATATCATAGAGAGACACTAGCTAGTGCTTGATCTGGGACAGCATAGTCTTGACATCTCTGCTGTTCGGCCTCTGTTTAGGATCATCCAAAGTACAGTAACAAGCAATCTTCAGAACAAGAAGCATCTGTTCATCGAACCCTTGTTCCATCAGCTTCGGATCAATCGCTAGGCTTGGATTCTCCGACGTTAGTACCTTCCTCATCCACTTTATAAGACTCATCTCATCAGTATGCTGGAAAAACTCATCAGAAGGAAGCTTCCCAATCACCAGCACCCCAAGAATCACCCCAAAGCTATAGATGTCACACTTGTCCGTGAACTTGAGAGTTTGGTGATACTCTGGTGCTATGTATCCCACGGTACCTGAAAGCTTAGAGGTTGTAATGTGCGTGACTGCATCAGGCATGGCCTTGGCCAATCCGAAATCCGCGATTCTAGCCTCCATATCGTCGTCAAGAAGAACGTTAGCCGGCTTCAAGTCTCTGTGGATGATTCTAGGGTTACTCTCCATGTGAAGATACTCAAGCCCCGCAGCTATACCTAAAGCAAGCTTGTGCCTTGCTGGCCACGTCAGCTCTTTGTTTCCAGCTGAAACCTCGGTTAGTATATCTTGCAAGCTCCCGTTCTTCATGTATTCATAAACAAGGAAGTGACACTCGGGTCTCGGGACGTGTGCTAGCAACGGGAGAAGATTCCGGTGCCGGATTTGACCTACAGTATTGATCTCTGACCTGATTTGCCTCAGGTACTTGTTCAGAAACCTGGACTCTTCGTCTACAAGCTCGGTGGCGTCTTTAGAGGGCTGTGTCACTCTCTTAACGGCTATGATCTTCCCGTTGCTTCCCGGTAGTTCGGCTTTGAAAACTTCTCCGCAGCCTCCTTTGCCGATGAGCTCTAGAGAGGCTAGTGATTCTTCGTTCTCCAAGAAAGCTAAGTCTTCAGCTCTTTTGATCAAAGGGCTGAAGATAGAAGGACCTGAGAGTTTCTCTGGTCCTCTTATTGCTTTGAGGATCAATCTGAAGATCAATGAGAAGACAACTCCGGAGAGGATTCCACCTATGCCTCCGACGACAAACCCTAAGATCCACGCAACTACTTTCTTCCTTTTGTTCTTTTTCTTCTTCTTTTTCTTGTCTTTTGGAGGTGACGCTGTCGCTTTTGTTGTGGTGGTGGTGTTGGTGGGTTTCTTCGTTGAGTTTGTAGATGGAGTTTCAGCGAGAATGTGTCTTGTTTGGTATGGAGATATCTTGATTTTACTCATAACCGGAACCGGACCTTCCAATAACCGGTTTTCTGAGAAATCAAAGAACCGGAGATTATTATACGACACAACTGGCTCCGGTATCTTGCCTGAGAAGAGATTGTTTGCAACGGAGAGACTCTCGAGATTGGGTAGATTCTTCAAGAAGTTCAAGTTCCCGGAGAATTTGTTCGAAGAAAGATTTATAATCCGAAGATTAACCAGACGAGAGAAGTTTGCCGGAGTCTGACCGGACAATCTGTTGTTTCGGACATCAAAGACTTCGAGTTTCTTGCAGTTTAAGACATCAAGTGGAAGACCACCGACCAGCTTGTTGTTAGACAAAGTGAGTTCTTTGAGCTCCGACAACGTTCCGATAACCGGTGAGATGGTCCCCGTCAAGCTCCGGGATCGGTATACAAGCCTCGTGACGCGGAGAACGTATCCTCCGGTGGCGTCGGAGTGGCGTATCTCGCAGGAAACTCCTCCGCGACCGCAAGGGTTAGCATCACTGGAAGAGAGAGAAGAGCGTTGACCGTTGACTCCTAGCTCTGTTTCGATGACTTGAAGAGCTTTGAGATCTGAGGAATCGATCTCCACGGAGGAGACGAAAGGTGAGGCAAGAAGAAGAAGGGAGAGGATGAGAGGCCGGAGAAAGAGATTGGTGTTTCCGGTGGGAGCAGCCATTTTAATCATTTCTGTTAAGAGAAAGTTTCCTCTTGTGGGTGCTTGTCGGAATCTTTTACTCTGTTTATTTATGGTCAGCAACTACCACTAATCTATAGAAAAGTCTTTACGTGTTTTACGGTTTTCTTTTTTTCCTTAAAGAATTAATCAATACTTTGAAAATTGGTCCAAAGATATTTTATAAATAGAATTGCTAAATTCAATTTAATATCTTCAAAATATATAAAATATGTATACGAAAAAAATGGATATTTTCTAAGAAGTGTATGATTGAGTGTTTATTTCCTGGAAATAATAGTATGGGCAAATAACTGTTTAGAAAATGTGAACGTAGCGAGTCTGTTATTGACTTGAGAGTTGATAAGTCAAAGTCTACTCTGCGTCGGGTTCCACAGGGGGCCACCCTTTTGATTTATACACGTTAGAACTTATTGTTGCTATGTTCCACACATTTTCTTGTTTTATAGTCACCCTCTTTAGCGTTTAACGTCGACAAGTTCATTGTCTTTTTTAAGATTCTGAGCGGTGAGTGTGTAATAAGTCGTTGGAAAGAGACATCGGCTTCGAATGGTACAGGAAGATGTGTAAACCAAGTATTTTATGAAAAGAAGAAATAGCATGTAAAAATTGGTAATGCAAACCAAACGCTGATAGACTAGTAATAATCTAATAGTAAGGTAGTGATTGGTAACTGCGATGCGGGCGTAATTACAATAAGAAATGCCTAATTGAGCAAGTATCACCAATTATGCATATCAGTTGAAAAACGCAGTTTACCAAAATAAAGACAAAAAGCAATAAATCACTACTTTTTTATACATGCAAATTGAAAGAATTACAATGAAAGGCAGTTTATGAGTTTTATTAACACAATAAGACACTTATCACTACTCAGACACTTTTTTCTAACTAAATTTCATTTTCACTCATACACTAACTAAAGAGTTATTTTCATAAATACACTTTATGTGTTTTTATTACAGCAGAGAACATATTTTGCTACTGAGACACATTTAGGTGGTTAAAGACCCTTTTGTCCTATGAAAAACAAAACCAGACATGGGTATATGAGTAAAAGACCATTTTTCTGGTTAGGTTTGCAAGTAGGTTTAAATTTTGAAAAAAGACAGAATTGTATTGGTGGACGCGAATAAAAATTTGGGACGGTTAATAAATAGACCTGGGTCCGTAAAAAGGTGAAATTAATCTAATTAACTAATTCTCTCAACTAATCCTAATTTTTGTTTACGGGAGAGAATACGGCGATAAAAGTTACTGACGAGGGGGCTTTAATGGTGGATTCAGGCGAAATTAAGAATGACCAGGATAAAGAAGCGAGCATGGAAAGAGAAGACGAAGGCGTTTCTGGTTTCAGACGAGTGAACCTTTGACCGGTGGAGATGACGACGAGCGGATCGACGAAGGTGTGTTTTTTTGCCTAGCCAATTTTTCGAGTTTGGTAAGAGCCTCGACGTGAGGTGTTAGGATTTTGATTTGGGGCGCGGTTCTAAATTTTTGAAAAACTCCCATTACAGTTTTGATTTGTAGATTAGGGTTTCAATTTAGGGGTGCGGTTCTAGATTTCTAAGTGCTCTAAGTTTTTTTCTGCTTGTTTTACAGAGATGGTGCAGTCTGAAGAGGGAGCGGTGAATGGAAAAAAATGTCGAAGCTTGTTGCTAATTTTGGTGTTTTGACAAAGCTGTGGTCGGATGTACACCAACAGGTGTGTATATGTGAACAACCAAGATTTTGTACATGTGTACATGCGTGTATATGTACATAATAAGTATTCTTGTTGATAGGTTGACATGTATATGTTGTGTTTGTTGGTGTAGGAGCCAGTACATATGAACAATATCCATGTGTACACCATTGTAATGATATTCACATGTACACAAAAATGTAAACTTTTCAACAATATAGCAATACCAATCTACTCCATTGCAAATTCATTTTTTTATTTTTTATTCGAATACTTTTTACATTGAGAAGCATTTAAAACATTATTATAAATTGGATCACATTTTTCATTGATGGGGTGAACGTATATTGTTTAAACCAACCATCTGTATAATGAGTGAAATAAGTGTACACAAGAGAGTGTGTACATATGGACATTAGAAAAGTGTGTACATATATGGACAATAGAAAGAGTGTGTACATATGGACATTAGAGATCAAGAACCCGTAGATTGCAATATAGCCACAAATATGTATTTTTATGACTTCAAAAATTTGATTGCATTATGTTAGATAGTTGTTTGTAGTATTACTAGATGTATTTTGTGTTGGATGAATGTAATAGATATTCGTGAGAACAATACTCATGTGTACATATGAGAACAATATCCATGTGTACAACACTATAACGATATCCATGTGTACACTGATGTAATGCTATTCACATATACACAAAATTAACCTTCCAATTTATGTGTAATAATACCAATCTTCCAACATATAGAAAGATGGTTGGGGAGTATGGAACAGTGATATTTTTTATTGTAAAATGATCAACATGGTTCTTGTTTTGGAAAAAAAATTCAATTTGCACATGAGAACGTGTACGATGTCTGGAAAGCTAGTTTATGCATGAATATTATTTAAGAGGTCTATATGGACAACAAAGCATAGACACAATTAACGTAGACAACCTAGATATAATGACAACTATATCATGTACAGAAAATGTTAAAATACATGAAAAATGTTATGTATAAGAATAAATGGAATTGATGAGTAACAAGTACATGGAATATTATAGAAAATCACATTTTATAGTCATGGTAAAACAATACACATATTTGATGTCCATATGTACTTAGAAGTTATAGTGTACATGTGTACACATATTAAAAACTCATAAAATTATGTACACAAGACTCTAACATAACAAGACTCTAACATGTTATAAACTTTTTCTAAACTTCAACATTATAATATTCACTAACAAAAGTGCAAATTCCATGTGTACAACAAAAAAGCAAGAAGACATGGGTTGTGGATAGTCTTGCTCCTATGATGACCAAGAATAAAAATCATTTTCCATTAACAAGAAAAAATACATCCATTTCTTAATCTCCTCCATACAAAATTCATCGCATACATAATCATGAACAAAAAATTATTTTCTATTAACAAGAACAAAAAGATTCTTTCAGCTAATTTTTTTTGTCAGAATTTCTTATCCAATAGAAATAAACATAAAAAGAAAATTACTTTGATGAAAGGAGATCGTCTTCGTCCTTTAAAACATATGCAACATAACAGATATTTAGATGGTACATAATCAAAAGGGTTCACCGGAGAGATCTTTTGTCACGGGCAGAACATGAAATCAAGAAAGGATCGCAACAGAGCAAGAAGGAGGAGATGCCTTGGGGTTTGCTTGTCATCTATATTGATGTGGACTACGTTTCCATCTTCATCTATGTCGATGTTTCCATCATCGATGTTGTTTGTGTTGTTGTCTACATTTTCGCCGTTGTCTATATCGATGTCTCCGTCGTTGTCGACATTGCACACTCCAAACTCAAATCATTTTTGTGAGAGAAATAATTTGTTGCATCTCTTTACTAAACAAAAAGAAAAACCTTTGCCAGAGAAGAAAAATTAAAAGCCACGAAGATGATGAAGATGATAAATTTAGCTTTGTTGATTTAATGGATTAGGTTTCAGATAGATATATGTCTAATCCAGATCTATGAAAAAAAGATCTTGGCCGTCGAAATAGAAAACAGATCAATGGTTGTGGTTGAATCCCGCCACTTCTATTATTTTTATTAAAACCAGTCTTTATAATTGAACTAAAAGTGAATTAATTTAGTTAAGAATGAATGTAATGGTTGAAGAAAGTGTGTGTGTAGTAGAATGTGTCATAGAGTGTAATAATAAGATGAAATGTATCTTAGACTGTAAATGTTTCTTGAAAACTATCACATCTAGATAAAAATACATAAAAAACAAGTTGAGAATACAAAGAATCATAGAAAACATGCGAGATATGCGGAGATCATGGTTTCTGGTCGACAATGGCTAAGGAAGAAGATGAAGTTATTTTCGTAATTTTGCAACATTTATGAAAAAAAAGAAAAATTATGTGTACATTACATTCAAACTATACATGTGTACACTTAATTTTGTATTATACATCAAAGTGATTGTGTACACATTTTTGACTTTTTGTAGGTTTTCTATCTAAATAATTAAGCTTCTGCGACTTTATGAACTCACTTAATGTTAACATAATGTACATGTGAACTTTTTTCCTTCTTCCCATGTAAACGGAGGGTTGAGCATCCTTGAAGTATGACTGAACCTAAATATCATCCTTGCTCTGATTAATGTGTGTGTTTTCATGCTAGCTTCATGGTAGGTCTTAGCTTGATTAATTTATGGTTGTTTTACATATGTACACTATCATATTTCTCGTACATATGTACACCACCATATGTTCTGTACACATGTACGCTAATACACTTTTTCGTACACACGCCTAATGAAAATGAATTGAAAAGTTTGGGGTCAAAACGTAATTATGTGAATCTTAAAGTATAATAGCGTACATGTGTACATGCGGTTATCCAATCGTTATTTTAATTGAACTAAACGCATACATCGGTTTCTTTCATGCATTTTCTTGTCAGCGTTGTTTGATGTCCACATGTACACATATTTAATGTACATTCCCCCCCCCCCCCTCCAACCAAAACCTACCACAACTTTAGCGCCATGTACAAATAGTTTTTCCTACGTTATCCATATGGACACTGAACATGTAACATGTACATATTTACTAATATTACACAACATCATTGTTTAATGTCCACATATACACATATGTAATGTACATCCCACATGTAAAACACAACTACAAGTTTAGCTCCATGTACATATGTATGAGGTTTCCATGTTGCCCATATGGACACTTACCAAGTACATGTACAAATTTACCAATATTACACCATATCTAAAGATCTCTCACTATGTATACATGTACAAAGGTTTTTGCTTTGGGCATATGTACACTATTTGGACATGTTCAAACTTATCAATATCAGAACACATGTGAATGCAATATATTTGGTAAAATAGTGTACATAGTTGTAATTTTATAAGTAAATGTTAAACACGTAAACACCTTAGTGTACATATACATTATTATCCATGTGTACGACCCATGAATGTGTACATATTTTGTTTTTTTTCAATTTTTTTTAATCAGTGGCATTTTAGTAAATATGTCTTCGTCTTCCCCAGAATTTTAGGGGTTTCTCCAAAATTTTTACGGCCGCCATTGATTTCTTTCACATAATCGTTCATTCTTTTACGTTTTAATTATATGTTACACTTCAAGATCGTAGTTTTATCATTTATAAAATATTTTTCAAGTTCAGATTTCAAAAATAGTGAGTTTTTTTGTTAAGAAAGATGAGTTAAAGAGCACAAGGGGAGATGAACTGAAGAGCACAAGGATTCTGGCGGTATATATTATAACGGGTTTGAAGTGTTTGAGATCTTCATGTCTTCTTCTTCTTGTTTGGAAAGATTAAGAGATGATAACTTTATTTTTGACTAGAAAAAAAAAACAACGATAAAAGAAGAAGAAGAAAGAAAAACTGATGGGTCCCACTAGTTGAAAAACTCACTTTCTCGTTATATCTTAGTTGAGATAAACTACCTCAGTAGTTGAAACTGTCTCTTAGTGTAATAAAAACTCAGAAACTGCCTTTAAATGTAAATCACTACTCTTCTTTTAAACGCACTACGTCGTTCAGCAGCCAGTTGTGGTTTTACATAAAACCACACTTAACAGTGTAAAATGATTTTATTAAATATTTTTAAAAAAAAAATTCAACACCATTATTTATTCATGTACTACAATAGTTACTTTTTTTTTATATCAAAACTTAATCACATATAATGTTTTTCTTGCTTTCAAATAAAAGAATTACATGAATCTTAGTATTTTGATAGATGAACAATATGATATTACAATTGATATAATATATTTGGAAAAGTTTAATTCACCTGCCATTGCCTCCACACACATAAATATAAAGTAAATAACAGGTGGAGAACTTCCGCTGGCCGGTGAAGCCGGTGTATGAAGCTGGGCCATTTGAAAATGCTCATGGGAGGTTGTTTTCCTGTCTCATCAAGAGGTGAGTTTAAATACACAAAAGCTCCAAATTTAAAATTGAGGTACTATGATGATGAGATACACATTGTTCTTCATTTTTCTGTTTAAGGGTAAACAGCTCACTGCTCTTGCTGTAGCAAAGGAAAACTCAATTGACATTGTTTGTCGATCTCACTACAAGTTTATGCATCTCAACATGTGTTGACTCAGTTTTTATTATTTTCTAGTGTGAAGAACATGAAGGCAGTCATGAACAGCTAAAAAATCTGAGGGAGATTCTCAAACGGCTGCTTATAGTTATAGAGAAGACAAAACGTTTCTTTGTCTAGATAGCTAAGCTTATTGTATAAGATGAATGGTTTATGTTTAATAAAACAAGATTAAAATCCATTTTAATAATACATCTTCATCACAGGCTTCTGCCAAGCGAACACTATAGCATTCACGTGTAATATCAATACTATTAAAAGGGAAAGAGTCTTAAAAAATCTACCTATAAAGTTGTTTGGACCCTTTCATTTAACTCATTATTTCTTGGTCTTACCTTAAACTTAGACTAACAATATGTTACCATGTATTTCTCTAACAATAATTTATTCAATTCCTTTATTTATTCAAATATCACTCCTACATCTTAATCATTACTATTACTATATTTACCATTTTGACTTTTAATCATAAAAACATTGAAACTAATGTTTTATATTATCACTTTTATCATATAATATATGATTTAAAGCAAGAGAAGTTACACGACATATATGTGTACATTCTAACTTCCTATTTCCTTTATAATAACGTAATCATATCATATATAAATTTTCCTACTAAAATCCCATATTATATACTAAAATTTCAACCGTCTATAGTTTGATAGATATTTTCATATTTAAAAATGAATTTTCTAAAAATATTTCATCAACCATGTTTTTGTACAATAACATTAAAAATCTATATCAAAAAGTTGTTGGACCCGATATGGACGTAATGGGTCCACATCTGTTCGGGTATTTAGGATCCTAAGAAAATTTGAAATATCTAAAAAATATGAAAAATATCTGGAACACGAAAAGTACTTGAAACTCCAAATAAATAGCCAAAAAAATTCAAATTCCTAAAAATTTAAAATCTTATTCAAAATCTGTAACTGAACTGAAAATACCCAAAATTTTATCCAAATACCCAAAAAAAATTTTACATTAAAAATTTACCTGAAATCAAAAAACTATAATCGTGAACCAAAAATCTAAAACAAATAATGCTGGAAACATATTTGAAATATCTAAATATACCTAATAAACACAACATATTTATGATCGGGTCTAAGGTAGGACCCGGACTCAAACAAAGACATACGGGTCCAAAAAAAACCCAAATATGTTATCTTCTCTGGACCTGAACTATACCTATATTTTCGGGTCGGTTCGGTTTGTTTTTTTGGTCCATATATAATTTTCATGCGTAAAAGAAATTTACGTAAAAGTGTACATATAAAATATCAAATAAACTAATTCATAGATTATATAACTGTTAAAAGTTATATTTTTGATATAATAAAACTTTGTATTATAATATAATCCAAAAATCCGAGCTTTCCAAGCGCGGATCAAAATCTAGTAATATGTTAATTTATGATTATATTTTTATCTACTATTAACAAGTCATAGTAAAATCATTCAAAAGATTAGTTAATACGACATATTAGATTATTTACATTAATAATAAACCAACCATAAATTTCAATTTTTTCAATTGTAACAAAATATCTTGAAAAAGAATGTAACAAAATCTTACTAAAAATATAAATATTTTTATAAAATAACACATTAATTAATTTCGTAATTAGTAATAAAATATTATTACAAATCAATGTTAATTAAAATTTTATTCTAAAACAAAAAAAATATAAATTCTATACTATATTTTATAGTTTTTTATATTATATTATGTATTATATAAAAATTGAATTGATTTAGGAATTAAATATGACAAAATTATATTCAATAGGTAAATTAACAAAGTTTTTATTAAAATTATTTCATTTTAATAAATTATCACTTATCATTAAAAATGAGTTAAAATTCGTAAGCTAAATAATGTTTTGATACAAAAATAAATTTATTAACATAGGTAAAACCTTTATATCTACAACAATATGATATCCTTTTATTTATTTTGAAACTCCCAACAATATATTGTTTAAAATGCTTATATAAAAAATATAATAGTATAAAATAATATGTTATTAGAAATATATAAAATTTTAATAATTCATTTAAAATATTAATTAAAATCAAATTGTAGCTATAATTTTTTTTTTATTATAACAAAATCTGGTGAGAAAATTTTAGAAAGTATTACTAAAAATTCATATATTTTTTTATAAAATCCCCTATATATTAATCTCAGAGTATTACAACATATTTTCGTAGTCACGTGTCATCACGAGAATGATTCTTAGAATTGTTAGAAAAATAAGTTGGTCCATATAAAATATATACTATGCTTTTTGTAAACTAACAATCAAATTAATTAATAGTGTACAAAAGAATATTTTTCTTTTCTGAAAATAAAGGCTACGGAAATACCTAATATGGTTAACAAATATATATGACAATTAATGATTATGAATAATACATATTTGATGAAAAAAAATTCTAACCTCTCTTTTTTTGTTTAATTTTATACTATTAAAAGAAATTAAACAATCACACTAAGCATATAATAAAAAATTAGATTTTTTCTTATAGGTTATATTTTGAATTTTTAAAAATGACTATAAATTACTAAAAATGGTAAAAGTCCCACATTAATTTTTTATGATCAATGGTTTAATTTTTTTTTGTTCAACCAAGATACAAATGATCATATCATAGGGGTGGGCGTTCGGATAAACGTTCGTGTTTGTATATGATATTTCAGTATAAAAGTATAGAACCCATTCGAGTATTTCTACACTTCGAGTCGGGCTCGGGTATTTTATGTTCGGGTTCGAATATTTTGGATCGGGTTCGGATATTTAAATTTTGAAGAAAAAATAAATCAATTATTCATTTTTTAAGTTTTTGTATTTAAAATATATTTTAACTTATCTGTTTTTTTTTTTAATTTTTAAAAGATTAAACTATTAATAGGTTTGGAGATAAAACTTTAAAAATAGAAAGACACTAATTTAGTTGTTGTTTTGAAATTGTAGATGCAACTTTTGTTATTGCAAGAAACAAGAACTTGATATGTATTTTAAGTGAGTAGCAAATGATTTTGTCCATAATTATATGTATATTATCTTATTTTGAGCAATATGAATCATTAATATAAATACTTTGAATAAAATGAGAAAAATAAACTAGAAATATAGAGTTAAATATACTTATGTTTGGTTATCTTCGGATATCCATTCTGGTTTGGATATTCCCCGTTCGGATTGAGATATTACCCGAACTGGTGAAATAAGTAATTTGTTTTGTTGTTCTAATTAGATGATTTTTAGACCGAGCTGGTGAATATATATTGGACAAACATTTATATTTCGAGTCTGCACTTATATTCTATAACAGCTTGATATATTAGATTTGAACACTAACCTGTTAATATAGTTTGCCGATGATTTTTTTTCAAAATTTTGATTCTTAGATATATAAATATAGAGTGAAACTAATTTTTACAGATGTCTATTTTTCTTAATTGACACTTATGTAATTCACTGAATTCATAAAATAAGTTAAAAAGGAAACTTAACTCATATCAATTAAACAAAGACGAGAACAAAAACACGATTCTATAGAGGTAGAAAATGAAATCACTTATGGAGAGTCAACAGTACAAAAATCGAGAGCAGAAAACCTAATTCCCTTTCGTCATTATACAATCGATGTTGCATATTTGGTTTTGGTGATTTGTGTCAGCCGCAAAACTTAATTTTCTTTTGTCCATATGAAGTCTTAAAAATAATTAAAATTAGATGTAATACGTTAACTCTTCAACAACAATGATATATTTAAGAGACCAACATTTGTATTCATCATTTTATAATCGATAAAGATTGTAGTGTTGCAAAATGTTAACATCATTTCATAAACAAACATTATTATAAGAACTCACCCGCGCATGCGTGCATATTATCATCTAGTAATATATTAATGAGGTAACAAAAAAAAATTCAAAATTCGTGTAATCTTCCAAACTCAAAAATAGTTGTGTAATTTTTCAAAGTTTTCTTAACAAAATATACAATTTCGAAAGTAAATATTCAAACTCAAAATGATAATATTTCAAATTTTACAAAAGATAAAATCATAGATAATAATGAATAAATTTTTGAAATGCACCATGAAAAAAACTATATATGTTGTAAAAATTAAATTAATCGAATATATTGAAATATTAATTAAAAAAAGAAAAGAAAACTTAATATCATAACATCCAAAAATATCCTATATTAAGAAAACTTACTAAAATAATATGATAGATGCTACTATGTATAAAATTTACTAAAATAATATTTTATTACTATGTATAAAATTTACTAAAATAATATATTATTTAAAAAAACAGTGTTTTTACTTATAAATCTCGTAAAATACTAAAATGATATATATTAAATTATCTTACAACATGTAAATATACATTTTTTTTGTCATCAACGTATACAGATTCATACTGACTCTTTAAACCAAACCGGGTGATCTTAATCCATGTGAACGACAAAAGACGGTTGCTTCCTAACATTGCGTGCTAGTCTACCGCCTTTGAATTGTGCGTCCTTGGTACATAGATAATCTCTGATCGGGTGAAACTCTCTTTCAGGATCTTGACATCTTCCAAATAATTTGCAAAAGCTGGCCATTCTTCTGGTTCCGAAACCATCTTCACCAATTGAGAACAATCCATTGAAAATGTAGCTTGAAATTGACGTAAATTTCTCATACATTTCGTTGCCCATAGTGGCGCTTCCATTTCCGCATGAATGGCAGAGAGACTAGCCCTAACATTCCTCGGTCCCAACAATCCATCAAATTCTTCTAAGGTGCTGAACTAACCTTGTCCTGAAAATGCATCACCCTCTTTCTATGAGCCATATGTAAAACACTATCTGTAAAACACATGTAAATATACATTATCTTAAACAAATATATGTTCTATAATATAAATAAATAAATTTTAAAAATATATTATATGCAAAATGTATAAATTAAAGAAAAATCATATTTTGAAGGAAGTTCTCTATTTAAATATAAATAAATAAATTTTAAAAATATATTATATGCAAAATGTATAAATTAAAGAAAAATCATATTTTGAAGGAAGTTCTCTATTTAATTATTTCAGATTGTTATTTTATTGTACCTAACTTGAAAATATATTCGTAAATAATAAAAATAATAACAAAGTAAAATGCATTAAACAAATTACTATATATTAATAATGCCAAATACTAAATATAAACAATAATATTGTAGAGTTACAAAATATATAACACTAAAATGAAAATTATATATGTAAAACATTTGTAATACTATCAAATACATTTATAAAATGAAAAAATTTCTGCACGAAAGTTCGGGTCAAAATCTAGTTATTTCATAAGACAGGGAATGTACACTACATATCATAGAGAGAAACTAGCTAGTGCTTGATCTGGGACAGCATAATCTTGACTTCTCTGCTGTTCGGTCTCCGTTTAGGATCATCCCAAGTACAGTAACAAGCAATCTTCAGAACAAGAAGCATCTGTTCATCGAACCCTTGTTTCATCAGCTTCGGATCAATAGCTAGGCTTGGATTCTCCGACGTTAGTACCTTCCTCATCCACTTTATAAGACTCATCTCATTGGTAATGGTATGCTGGAAAAACTCATCAGAAGGAAGCTTCCCAATCACCAGCACCCCGAGAATCACCCCAAAGCTATAGATGTCACACTTGTCCGTGAACTTGAGAGTTTGGTGATACTCTGGTGCTATGTATCCCACGGTACCTGAAAGCGTAGAGGTTGTAATGTGCGTGACTGCATCAGGCATCGCCCTGGCCAACCCGAAATCCGTGATTCTAGCCTCCATATCGTCGTCAAGAAGAACATTAGCCGGCTTCAAGTCTCTGTGGATGATTCTAGGTTTACTTTCCATGTGAAGATACTCAAGCCCCGCAGCTATACCTAAAGCAAGCTTGTGCCTTGCTGGCCACGTTAGCTCTTTGTTTCCAGCTGAAACGTCGGTTAGTATATCTTGCAAACTCCCGTTCTTCATGTACTCGTAGACAAGGAAGTGACACTCGGGTCTCGGGACGTGTGCTAGCAACGGGAGAAGATTCCGGTGCCGGATATGACCTACTGTGATGATCTCTGACCTGATTTGCAACATGTACCTGTTCAGAAACCTGGGCTCTTCGTCTACAAGCTCGGTTGCGCTTCTACAGGGTTGTGTCACTCTCTTAACGGCTATGATCTTCCCGTTGCTTCCTGGTAGTTTGGCTTTGAAAACTTCTCGGCAGCCTCCTCTGCCGATGAGCTTAAGAGAGGCTAATGATTCTTCGTTCTCCAAGAAAGCTAAGTCTTCGGCTCTCTTGATCAAAAGGCTGAATATAGTAGGACTTAATGGTTTTTCTGGTCCTCTTCTTGCTTTGAGGATCAATCTGAAGATCACTCCGGAGATGATTCCGCCTATGCCTACGACGACGAACCCTAAGATCCAGGCAACTACTATCTTCCTTTTGTTCTTCTTCTTTTTCTTTTTCTTTTTCTTGTCTTTTGGAGGTGACACTGTCGCTTTTGTTGTGGTGGTGGTGTTGTTGGGTTTCTTCGTTGAGTTTGTAGATGGAGTTTCAGCAAGAATGTGTCTTGTTTGGTATGGAGATATCTTGATTTTACTCATAACCGGAACCGGACTTTCCAATAACCGGTTTCCGGAGAAATCAAAGAACCGGAGATTATGGAAGGACATAACTAGCTCGGGAATCTTGCCTGAGAAGATATTGTTTGCAACGGAGAGACTCTCGAGATTGGGTAGATTCCTCAAGAAGTTCAAATTCCCGGAGAATTTGTTCGAAGAAAGATCAAGAATTCGAAGACGGATAAAACCAGAGAAGTTTCCCGGAATCTGACCGGAAAATCTGTTGTTTCGGACATCAAGTGTAAGAGTATGGAAAGTGTATAATCATTAACGTCTATCAACGGCTATATAGTCTGTAATTAGTCTATTGTATCTCCTAGAATATTGCCTTGCCTTTCTTGTGATCATCTCTGTACATATAAGAACAGAGCTCCTTACTCAATAATATTCATTCAATTCCAATACTCAATATGGTATCAGAGCCCTATAGGTGAAAGCCTATTTTTTTTCTTTTCTCTTCCGCCTCTCTTCTCCCAAATCTCGTTTCTTCTTCTTGTCTCAGACCTAACTTTCTCTCCAAGTATCAATGACAATGAATGAACACACGGCTGAACGTACGGTTGTGTTCAATCCCGATGATCCACGCACCACCCTGCTCTCGGTCAACATGTCGAGCGTGACCAAACTCACCACGACGAACTATCTGATGTGGAGTCGCCAGATCCGTGCGCTTCTTGAGGGTCATGAACTTCATCACTTTATTGATGATAACAACACCGCACCTGCTCAGACTATTAATGTTCATGGCGAGGCTCAACCAAACCCGGCGTTTGCTCCTTGGAGGCGACAAGACCGGCTTCTCTACAGCGCTATCATAGGTGCGATCACCTTACCGGTTCAGACCGTCGTCTCCAGCGCAACAACAACAAAAGAGGTGTGGACTATTCTCCTGTCTACCTTTGGTATTCCGACTCGTGGTCATGTGCGCCAGATCAAAAAGCAAATTGAATCTTCTGTCAAAGGTACCAAGACCATTAGTGAATATCTGCGCCTAGTTAAGTCCAAGGTTGATGAGCTAGCCTTGCTCGGCAAGCCAATGGATCCAGAAGATGTTACTGAGAGAATTCTTGATGGACTCCCTGAGGAGTACAAACCAGAGATTGATGCTATCAACGGCCGTGACACTACGATCCCGTTCACTGAGCTATACGAAAGACTCATTAATCGCGAGGCCATGCTCATGTGTAAAGACTCTTCTACTGCGACTCCGATTGTGGCACACGCTACTGATGCTAGACCACGCTCTCACTGGAAGAACAACAACAACAATCACAACAACTATTCGCAGAACAGAGGAAATCAAGCCACATTCCAACCAAGGTTTAACAAACCTTATCTTGGCAGATGTCAAGCATGCGGCACACAAGGACATAGTGCCAAGTATTGTCCACAGTTCCGTCTTGTTCGAGGTGCAGCAACGCCACCACAAGCGACTGCCATGCGACCTCAACAGTCTTGGAACTCTCAACAACTCAACCTGGCGTGGCATCCTCAAGCTAATCAAGCAATCATGCCTTCTCCGATGAATCAACCAATCATGTCTGATGCATCTACATGGCTCTTTGATAGTGGCGCTTCCCACCACATGACATCTGACTTGGCTAATCTGTCTCTCCACAATCCTTACAGTGGCGGTGATGGTGTCTTACTTGGTGATGGGTCAGGCCTCAACATCTCCCACACTGGTTCTTTATCTCTTCCTTCTTATACAAAACCTTTCTTTCTTAATAGTGTATTATGTGTTCCATCGTTACAAAAGAACTTAATTTCTGTGTTTCAATTATGCTCAACTAATGGGGTTGCTGTCACGTTTACTCCAACTTACTTTCAGGTGAGAGACTTGCAGACGGGGGCTCTTCGTCTGGAGGGCAAGCCTAAAGATGGTACCTATGCATGGCCGCTTTCAAAAACCTCTAAACCTCCTTCTCTTGCATTTGCTTCAGCTGTCAAGACCACTATGTCTGATTGGCACTCGCGTCTTGGTCATCCTGCTTTTCCAATTCTTCAAAAACTAGTTTCTATTTATCAGTTACCTACTACATCTAGTGTTTTAATGGCTTCTCCATGCACTTCTTGCTCTATTAATAAAATGCACAAGTTGCCTTTTAAAAATTCTACTTTGCGATCATCTTTTCCGCTTGACATAGTCTTTTCAGATGTGTGGACATCTCCACAAATTTCAGAAGATGGTTTCAAGTATTATGTTATCTTTGTAGATCATTTTACACGCTATACATGGTTATATCCATTGAAACAAAAATCCCAAGTGTCTGATGTTTTTACTAGATTCAAAGTCTTGGTTGAAAATCGATTTCAAACCAAACTTAGAACTCTATACACTGACAATGGGGGAGAATATATAGCGTTAGCATCCTTTTTAGCTTCTCATGGCATCTCTCATATGACAAGTCCGCCGCATACTCCAGAACATAACGGTATATCGGAGCGTAGACATCGACATATAGTCGAGACTGGTCTTGCTCTGTTATCTCATGCTTCAATGCCTAAATCGTTTTGGACTTATGCATTTGCTACGGCTGTCTATCTTATAAACAGAATGCCAACTCCGGTTTTAAATTTTCAAACTCCTTTTCAAAAGTTACATGGACATGTTCCAAATTATGAAAAACTTCGGATCTTTGGCTGCCTGTGTTTTCCATGGCTTAGACCATATGCATCTAACAAGCTTGATGCACGATCGACACCTTGTGTCTTTCTAGGCTATTCAATAACACAGAGTGCCTATTTCTGTTTTGATAGAGAAACAAAACGGATTTATACTTCGCGTCATGTAGTTTTTCATGAATCGGTTTTTCCATTCTCTATTTCTTCTTCAAAAGTTTCAACAGAGGATGATCAAGACGTCCCCACTCGCTCTCATCCTGTTGTCTCTCTTATACCGCAACCGGTTCCTCATGCTGAACCCCCACCCGCAACAAACCCACCTCAGCCTAACCCTCCTGCTACTACCACTCCCAGCAACACTCCACCTCTCGATGTTCCTTTACCTCCTCCATCTATACCACCTTCAACCCAACTTCCTCAACCTACTCGTGCGAGTACTCGTACCCGGAAACCAGTCCAGAAACTAAACCTTCATACTACCACTACCTCGCTCTTGGAACAGATTCCTAAAACAGTTGCTGAAGCCCTCAAGAGCCCCCATTGGCGCAAAGCTATGAGTGATGAGTTTGATGCTCAAACAGGGAATCATTCATGGGATTTAGAAACACTCACTGAAGCAGCTAATCATGTTAATGTTGTAGGTTGCAGGTGGATCTTCACCATAAAGAGAAACGCAGATGGCTCCATAGCTCGCTACAAAGCCAGACTTGTTGCCAAGGGTTACACTCAAAGACCAGGTGTCGATTATCATGACACATTTAGTCCAGTCGTGAAGCCGGCCACAATCAGGACCATTCTCAGCATTGCAGTTACTAAAAATTGGAACCTGCGTCAACTTGATGTCAACAATGCATTTCTTCAAGGTCATCTCAAAGAAGATGTCTACATGATGCAACCCCCAGGTTTTATTGATAAAGATAATCCCACTGCAGTGTGTAAGCTCCGGAAGGCTATTTATGGACTTAAACAAGCCCCACGGGCATGGTACAATGAGCTCCGCACGTTTCTTCTCCAGTCTGGTTTCAAGAACTCAGTAGCGGATGCCTCTCTCTTTATCTACAACAAGAATGGGGTTCTCATCTACATGCTTGTCTACGTAGATGATTTGATCATCACTGGAAACAGTCCCTCTCATACATCCCGGTTTATCGAATCCTTATCTCAACGTTTTTCTTTAAAAGATTTAGATGATTTGTCGTTCTTTCTTGGCATAGAAGTAATTAGGACAAAGGAGGGAATGCACTTGAATCAAAGTCGTTACATATTAGATCTTCTACATCGTACAAAAATGGCTGACTGTCATTCAATCAAGACACCTATGTGTTCTAACACTACTTTAACGTTGTCTTCAGGTACTCCTTTGGCTGATCCTTCAGAATATCGAGCAGTAGTCGGCAGCCTCCAGTATCTCTCATTGACGCGGCCTGACATCTCCTTCCCAGTAAATAAGCTGTCGCAGTTCATGCACAAGCCCACCACTGACCACTGGCAAGCAGTCAAGCGCATCCTTCGTTATCTTGCTGGCACAACCACACGCGGCATCTTTCTTCCAGCTCACAACACTCCTAGTCTTCACGCGTTCACTGATGCGGATTGGGCTGGGAACCGAGACGACTATACTTCCACTGGTGCTTATATAGTCTATCTTGGTCGTCACCCTATTGCCTGGTCATCTAAGAAACAAACTGGTGTAGCTCGATCATCAACAGAAGCAGAGTATCGGTCTCTTGCATCCACTACAGCTGAAGTCTGCTGGCTTCAGTCTCTTCTGTCCGAGCTTGAAGCCCCATCTCCTACTAAACCAGTCATCTACTGTGACAATATTGGCGCTACATACCTTGCTGCCAATCCGGTCTTTCATTCCAGAATGAAACATCTTGCTCTTGACTATCATTTTGTTCGACAATTTGTGCAAAGCGGTGAACTGCGCGTATCTCACGTCAACTCAGCTGATCAACTTGCCGACGCACTGACGAAGCCATTACCTCGCACACGGTTTGATTCTCTACTAGTCAAGATCGGACTCTCGAATGGCCGTCCGTCTTGAGGGGGTGTGTAAGAGTATGGAAAGTGTATAATCATTAACGTCTATCAACGGCTATATAGTCTGTAATTAGTCTATTGTATCTCCTAGAATATTGCCTTGCCTTTCTTGTGATCATCTCTGTACATATAAGAACAGAGCTCCTTACTCAATAATATTCATTCAATTCCAATACTCAATATCAAGGACTTCGAGTTTCTTGCAGTTTAAGACATCCAGTGGAACACCACCGACCAGCTTGTTATTAGACAAAGTGAGTTCTTTGAGCTCCGACAACGTTCCGATAACCGGTGAGATGGTTCCGGCCAAGCTCCGGGATCGGTATACGAGCCTCGTGACGCGGAGAACGTATCCTCCGGTGGCGTCGGAGTGGCGTATCTCGCAGGAAACTCCTCCGCGACCGCAAGGGTTAGCATCACTGGAAGAGAGAGAAGAGCGTTGACCGTTGACTCCTAGCTCTGTTTTGATGACTTGAAGAGCTTTGAGATCTGAGGAATCGATCTCCACGGAGGAGACGAAAGGTGAGGCAAGAAGAAGAAGGGAGAGGATGAGAGGCCGGAGAAAGAGATTGGTGTTTCCGGTGGGAGCAGCCATTTTAATCATTTCTGTTAAGAGAAAGTTTCCTCTTGTGGGTGCTTGTCGGAATCTTACTCTGTTTATTTATGGTCAGCAACTACCACTAATCTATATTAAAAGAATTAATCAATACTTTAAAAATTGGTCCAAAGATATTTTATCATTTTGTAAATAGCATTGCTAAATTTAATCTAATATCTTCAAAATATATAAAATATGTATACGAAAAAAATGGATATTTTCTAAGAAGTGTATGATTGAGTGTTTATTTCCTGGAAATAATAGTATGGGCATATAACTGTTTAGAAAATGTGAACGTAGCGAGTCTCTTATTGACTTGAGAGTTGATAAGTCAAAGTCTACTCTGCGTCGGGTTCCAAAGGGGGCCACCCTTTTAATTTCTACACGTTAGAACTTGGAGTAGAACTTGTTGTTGCTATGTTCCACACATTTTCTTGTTTTTTTTTTTGGTCAAAAACATTTTCTTGTTTGTCACCCTCTTTGGCGTTCAACGTCGATAAGTTCGTTGTCTTATTTAAGATTCTGAACAGTGAATGTGTAAATAAATCTTGCGAAAGAGACATTGGAAGATAATGATAAAACGACGGAAAGTTATTGAAAGCAAGTTGTGTTTGAAACAAATCTGTATTGTACTCTGATACTCTGTATGTTTAGGAATCGAGAAAAGAAATAGCATGTAATTAAAATCTCTCTGTTCTCTCTTCCCGACTCATCCACCTTCGGCGAGCTCTTCGATCCTCCTTTGGTGGCCGGCGGTGAGTCTCTAACCGCCGGCAACCACCCCTAAAACCGCTCCTCTCGATCCAATCCTCTCCCTGTAAAGCTGTTGGCTTCCTCACCTCCTCTTTGCTCCTCCTTCTCTAGTTTTTGCCGGATTACGGCCGGATCCGGTGACCAAATCGACGTCTGGGTGTGTCCCCAGTGTCTCCGGAGAGAGGGCGAGGTCGTGATTGTCTTTATGCTTGCAGGAGGCACCGTCGTCTTGGTAGATCTAGGGTTTGTTTCCCGCTGGATCTGGGTCAGATCCGCCACGGTGGTTTGTCGGAATGAAGCGCGTCGCTGCCTCTTCACCTCCGACCTCCGCCTCCTCTGCTTTCCCCTGTCTCCTCCGTCGGCTGCTAGTTTTAGAGCTTCCCCGTCTTGTTCTAATGGTCCAAGACGAAATGACGAGTCTGAGGAACTCGTTGGGGACCTCTCATTTATTTCAAGTAGCAACAGCCATGGCTTCCTTTGGTGGTGTGATTGGCTTCCCCTTCTTGCTTCCGATGTCGTCTGCTAGGGTTTGAGGACAACCCGATGTGGTGATTCATTTGCTTGTAGGTGGAGTTCTATATCGGCTTCTGGGTTGCCTGTTTTCAAGGAGAATTAAACCTCCTTCTATGCTTCATACCCTTATCTTCAAAGCTCCGACAGTCCGACTTAGTGTTCCCCGTGGTCTCTGCTGCATTCTCTGTGTCGCGTAGGCGGTGAAAAGAGCCTGTTGTACCAGCCTACGCTTGACCGTAACTTGTGCTTCTATGTTAACAGCTGCGATTCGGGCCTGAACTTTTGTCTCCCAGTTGAGATAGCTAGGTTTGTTGGTTGAGGTCCTCCTCCAGCGGAGCTCCGGGGCGTAGCCAGGCGCCTTCGTCGATGCCTGCTTGGAGCCACTTCGGTGAGTTCTCGACTGAACTTCCCGGCTATTCTCTTGTTTCCTCTGAGTTGTTCAGATGCAGCAAGAAGTGCTTTGTTTAGGGTGATTAAATTGTTGCTATACTTGATCTTATTCCCTATTGCTTTCAAGTTCTCTCTTGTGAGAAGTTTGAAATCAATCTCATGTATCTGTCGGGTTTTTTAATTTTTTTGCAGCCTCTAGGATCAAATCAGCTTCTAAGCAGATTGTGGTCACAATTAAGTTTGTAACCAAACTTTCATTAATGATATTTACCATTTAGCAAAAAAAAAAAAAAAAAAAAAAGAAATAGCATGTAAAAATTGGTAATGCAAACCAAGTGGTGATATACCAGTGATAACCTAATAGTTAGAAGAGGACATTGGAATATACTAAATCTATGATTCTAGATTGGAATTATACCATCAACTAAATTGTCATTTTACTTTGTCAGGCGAAAATATAACCTTGTTTTAAGATTTATTAGATTATTTGATTTTTTTTATTGTATGTTATACTAAAGGGTTTGCTGTATACATGTTCAGATTCATTTAATCTATTCGGATTTTGGATTTTTAGAGAAATCATCATCGCTGGAACTCCTTATGTTTTCTGGAGAAAAAGTCACAAGAATCACTTTTTTTTTCCACTCTTTTTCTCGTTTTTTTCAAATAAAATAAGAAATAAAGAAAAAAAATACGGATCCGTGTAATCATGCATGATCCGTTTCGCCCTATCCCGCAAAAGGTCCAATCCCGTAAAGACCCGTCCCGCGATGCCCGCAAATTTACGGACCTAGAAAACGTCGTCCCAATACCGTTCTGCGACAGTCTTTTACGGGCCAGGTCCGCGATCCAGATCTTAGATTGCCATTTCTAGACACGTGTCGAAAATAATATGAACTCACTAATGATAAATATTTTACTTTTAATATATAGGAGATGTGGGACTCTCAAACTTTTGGAGGATTAGTTGAGATTCGACCGAGATACTTCAGATTAAAAAAATAAAATTGCTAGTGAATCATTCAAATTATATTTGGTAAAATGCAAAAGGATAGTTAAAATCTACTACCCCTGAAGACTCATTAATTTGGGTAAAATATTGACTTAAAAACAAATATTTCGGAGAGCAATTCTCTAAATTAACATTTGTTAAGTTTTTGTCATAAAATTAGCTTTCAACAAAGAAAATAACAAAAATATCTTTTTTTTTTTTGAAATTTTTAATATTTATCTTTTATTTTTTAAAATTTGAAAGTAAATTAGTTAATCTTATGATATAAATATACTTTATCCTTTAATAAAAAAATTAGTCATTTTTCTTTTTGATGTCTATTTTTGTGAAAATAAACTAAAGATAGTTATCTCTATGTCAGATGATGGTCGATTTGAAGACAGAAATTTAGTAACTATTTAAAAGTGGAAGAAACTTAGAAATTATTTGAATAAATGTTCTTAATTTTTTTGATAATTAATCTACTCATAATTTTAAATCTTAATATACAAACTTTCAGAATATAAATTATTACATAATAATACATATGTCAGATATTTAGAAAATATAAAAAAATGTAAACTTAACGAATTTTTAGATAGTAATGCTTTATTCAATTTTTAACTGATTTTCTTTAATAGAAAATAAAATCTATAAATGTATTATTTGGATATAGGATTGGACTTGGATAAAGCCCACAAAATAAGGAAAGCCATTTACCAAACCCAAAACCATATACCACATTTCAAACAAGACCGAACCGGTTCATCCCACTACATTCTCTATTCTGTTAAAGTTCAATTCCCCGGTTCAACCAAACTGGTTTACCACGCCGTCGTTCTCACTCTTTGACTTTAAGTTTCTGTCCGACTCCGACGGCGGCAGAAACTTGTCGCAGAAGCGATTCGCCGACTGATTCCAAGACGAATCCAAAAATGGAGAGCCGTGAAGATCTCAACTCCATCCTCCCCTACCTCCCGCTTCTCATCCGTTCATCCTCTCTCTATTGGCCACCGCGCGTGGTGGAAGCCCTTAAAGCCATGTCCGAAGGCCCAACTCATTCCCGAGTTGACTCGGGAGAAGTTCTATGGCAAGCTATTTCCGATATGAGGCGATCACTTTCCCTATCAGCTCGCCTTCTCTCCCCCTCTGCTCCTCAAGGCTACGCCCTCCTCTTCGACGAAGTGAGTGATTATACTTACATGCAAAATCGAGTGTTCTTGTGATGGGTTTAAGTAGTGGGGTTTAAAGGTTTCATCTTTATGTACTTGCAGCTGATTCATGGGAGAGATTCGAAGAGATGGTTCGATGAGATTATACCGGCGTTGGCGAGGTTGCTCCTTCAGCTTCCGTCTCTGTTGGAAATGCATTTTCAGAATGCTGATGGTGCTGTTAGTGGAGTCGAGACGGGTTTGCGGTTGTTAGAGCCCCAACAAGCTGGCGTAGTTTTCCTCAGACAGGTATTGATGATGCAAAGTTCTGTTACCTTTCATATGAGGTTATGTGCTCGTTCTTCGTTATGAAAGGTTTTTTCTTTTGGTTTTGTGTAGTTCATTTGTTAGATTTTATTAGGTTAGAGGATAGTGGGAATTGGAAGAGTAGTGACCTGGTCTTGTTGAAGGTGTAGTGTTAGTCTCTATGGATTATCTGATTTCCTTACATGTCCATTGCACTTTAAACTTTGCAGGAGTTAATTGGAGCGCTTCTTGCCTGCGCTTTCTTTTGTTTGTTTCCAGTTTCTAATAGAGGTGCAAAAGACCTTTCAGTCATCAACTTCGATAATTTGTTTGCGTATGTGATCTCTCTCTCTCTTTGACTTCTAAATTTTTCTTAACTATTAGGCCTACATTGGTTAGGTCTGGAAGAAGTGTGTAATAAAAGTTAGTTTTAAAGCTTAAGTGATAAGTGATCAAACAAGTTCTGTGAAAGAAAGGGAATTTTATTATTTATTTCATTGACGATCACACTCGATAGTCTAAAGAAAGTAAATCCTCTAGAGATTTATATGGGCTTCACTATCCATTGAGAGCTCACTTGTTAGACTTGGAAAAGCATCTTGTCTTTTGTCCATTGAGTTCAACATCAAGAGTTTCATTTGCTTTTCAGGAGCCTTTATGAAAGTTACAGTGAAAGTCATGAAAGCAAGATACGGTGTATTATGAATTACTTCGAAAGGGTGTGCTCCTGCATGCCTACTGGGACTGTTTCATTTGAACGCAAGATTCTTCCAGCTGAATACCACAATTCTTCTACCACTGCTCCTGATGCTGATTTTTGGAGCAAGTCTGACATCTCCCTTTGTGCTTTTAAGGTAATTAGAATAAGATTGTAACATTACTTACTTTTGCACTACAGTATTTGCAAATGCTTGTAGATTATATATTCCAACAGCTTTGAATGTTACAGGTTCACTCTTCTGGGCTAATAGAAGATCAATCTGACAATGCTCTGGAAGTGGACTTTGCAAACAAGTATCTTGGAGGTGGTTCCCTGAATAGGGGGTGCGTACAGGTTTGAGACTCATAATGCATATTAGTTCCTTTTTGGGTATAAAAGACTTCTAAACGGATTCTTGTGCAGGAGGAGATACGCTTCATGATCAACCCTGAATTAATCGCTGGCATGCTTTTCTTGCCTCGCATGGATGACAATGAGGCTATAGAAATAGTTGGTGCAGAAAGATTTTCATGTTACACAGGGTGAGATTTTGTAGTTCTGTAGCATCGTTCTTTGTTTACTTGTTAACCTAGATTGATCGTTCTATGGACCAGTAAGCTCGTTGACATGTCAGTCTGTAAAAATCCTGTTTTGGTCACCGCTGAATTATAGTAATGGAAGTGTGCAACTAAACTATATGTTTTATGACGTAGAAATGGTTGGCATCTATATCACCAAGTTTTGAATAATGGTTGATTCTTTATAGTTTTGCCCTTCTTTCTGCTGTAGGTATGCATCTTCGTTTCGGTTTGCTGGTGACTACATTGACAAGAAGACAGTGGATGCTTTCGAAAGGCGAAGAACCAGAATTGTTGCAATAGATGCCTTATGTGCCCCGAAGATGAGACACTTTAAAGATGTGTGCCTTTTGCGGTATGTGAAACCTTCTTTTGGGGATTTGTAGGTTCTTTAGACAATCAAAGGTTTGTGTTTATTTGACATTTTGGAGGCTTTGCTACTCTTTGATTCTCTTTACAATCAATGTCTTTTTTTTCCCTCTCTTTTTGTCTTTTCCAGGGAGATTAACAAGGCTCTATGTGGCTTTTTAATTCAAAGAAAATCTTGGCAGCACCAGAATAAAGGAGACAATGATATTCAGCTTGCCAGTAACGACAAATATTCTGGTCTCTTGCATACAGAAACCTCAACGGTTGGAACTTTTTCTACAAATCTGTAGTGCCCTTTTTCATTTGTGGCCTTGTAGGCATTATTTAGGTAAATTTTTTGGAAAGTAAAAGTTTCAGACTCTTTTTGTTTTTGTCTGATGCTACTGGTACAGTCTCATGGAGCTGCATTGGATGATGCCGAGACAAATAGAGAAAAACAAGCTAGCAATTTTGTCAGAGATGTGGAAGGATCCGATTGCATGAATCATGAAGATGTTGGTGTGGCGACTGGTAATTGGGGGTGTGGTGTTTTTGGAGGAGACCCAGAACTAAAGGCTATGATCCAATGGCTTGCTGCTTCCCAGGTACCCTTTCTCATGTTAATTATAACTTTTCTGGATTACTTATCTCTAAAACCATGAACTTAGTGGAGTGTGTTTTGACTTGAAGACGCACTCAATGTCACTTTTGAGTCTTGTTACTTCTACAATTAGACTCAGATTTTCTGAAGCTTTGGTCTGGACGATGAGATATATAGCGGTTTTCATTTGATGCGTGTTTCTTGACTTGGCCATGTCTACTTTCCAGGCGCGGAGACCATTTATATCATACTACACCTTTGGAGCACAGGCCCTTGAAAACCTAGATCAGGTAACCTCTCTTGCTCCTTAAAACTCCATAATACTGAATCCTTTCTTTCAGTTTCTTCTTTTCTCCTCTACTGTTTAGGCCGTGTGTGTACTTACATTGATTTTGCAACTGATACATCATCTTGCAAAGGGCAGGTGACCAAGTGGATTCTATCCCATGATTGGACCGTTGGAGATCTCTGGAACATGATGCTAGAATATTCTGCTCAAAGGCTGTACAAGCAAACAAATCTTGGCTTCTTCTCTTGGCTACTTCCATCTCTACCTACCAACAATGAGGCCATCTCGCCGTCTTGACTCTCTGCAAATTTGCCTTGATCAAGTCGATTGCCGCATTTCAAACTGTACCTATGCGTTTTCCCACACAGATATGTAAAAGTGATTATTTTCAACTAAGTTGTATTATCACTACTAGAGTACTAGTCCTTGATCATCAAGCATCATTTATTAGGTGCACTAGTCATGCTGCTGTATGGTGGTACTGGTCAATTGTTTGAATAACTCTTAATATTTGAATGAAACAACTTCTTTTGTCTTGTAATATGCTGAAATTTCCCGGTGACAAACATTTGTTGACAGAGTAAATGAATGTAGACTGAGTCTCTGAGTAAAACCTGTTCTTGTTTGACTTTGTTGCCGTCTGTTATAAAGAGATAAAAGTAGATATATATATATATATATACAACATCAGATATTTATTTCTTCTCCTTTAGTCCATTCCATACTTTTATCTTCTGCTTTGTAAATGTCTTTCTGGAAATTTGGAAAGGCGAAAAGGATGGAGAAGAAGGAAGATCTTGGGTCGTTTCTTAAGTATTTGCCTCTTGTGGCTCAGTCTTCATCTCTAGCCTGGCCACTTTCTGTTGAGCAAGAGCTCCAAACAATCTCTGACGGACCGACCAAGTCTATGGTCAACTCTGGCGAGGTTCTTGCCTCGCATATCACGAACATGCGCAAATCCCTATCCTTGGATGCAGGTAATCTCTCACCTAATCCATTACAAGGGTACGCTACTTTCTTTGAAAAGGTAACAATTCTTATTATCTTTTCATCTATCCTATTGGTTGTTTTCGTTTCTTTATTCATTATCTCATTAAGAAATGGCATGGCCTCACAAAAGATTGTTTTCTTGTGATGCAGAAAATTTCCAGAGAAGAATCAACTAAGTTTTTTGGTGAGGTGGTTCCTGCGTTGTGCGGACTACTTCTCCAGTTACCTTCAATGTTAGAAACGCATTACCAGAATGCAGACCATGTTCTTGATGGAGTTACATCCGGCCTTCGCCTATTAGCCCCTCAAGAAGCTGGCGTCGTGTTTCTTAGCCAGGAGTTGATTGCAGCTCTTCTTGCATGTTCCTTCTTTTGTTTGTTCCCTGAAGCTGACAGACGCTCGAAGCATCTTCAAAGCATCAACTTTGATGATTTGTTTTCGTATGTTGGCTCCTTTCTTAACCTTACAAGTCACAACTATACACTGCCTGAAAGTAACAAATCCTACTTTTGTTTTTTTTTTAAAGGTTTCCGTTTATGAGTTACTGCTCGAAGCGGGAAAACAAAATAAGATGTCTTCTCCATTACTTTGAAAGAGTATGTCAATGTATGCCCACCGGCTTTGTTTCATTTGAGAGGAAAGTTCTTCCGCGAGGACACAAACATAATCCTCACTATGTTTCTTATCCTGAGGCTGAGTACTGGGCCAAATCCACCACCCCGCTTTGCTCCGTTGAGGTAACATCGAAACACTCTTAGCTGAATCCATTTCTTTTAGACGATTTTGTAAGTATGCTTTAGTTTAGGCTTGCGGGTTCGGGTAGTTCGGTTCGACCAAAATCTTGCCAAATTGAACCTGAAAAAGTTCAGTTCTGTTCGGTATTCGGTAGTTCGGTTTTTAATTTTTCTACCAAAACTAACCGAAGTTTTTGGTTTCCATTATATTTTGGTTAAAAACTCAGTTAGATTTGGTTAAATTTGGATAATTCCGGTTAGGTTGGTTAAAAACTCAGCTAGTCCGGTTATTTCGGTTCAAAATTTTGGTTAATTCAGTTAATTTGGTTCAAAATTTGGCTAACAAAATTTTTCTTTTATGAAAAATCGAACTGTCTGATTACCAAACCAAAAACCAAAGTTTTTTATAAACCTGCCGAATCAAACCGAACTAACCAAAATTTTGGTTCGGTTCAAAGTTCCAGCCTACTTTAGTATATCATCCTTTTAATCCATTTTTTTTTTTACTGGAGTAGATTCATACCTCGGGAGCTATAGAAGATCAACCTGGTGAAGCTCTTGAAGTGGATTTTGCAGATGAGTATATTGGAGGCCTTACTCTGAGTTATGATACTCTACAGGTATATGACTTGTTACCTCCCTTCTTTGTCAATTTCTCTGCAAACGCTACCACTTCAAAACGTCTTCTTGTGTAGGAAGAAATAAGGTTTGTGATTAATCCAGAACTTATAGCTGGGATGATCTTCTTGCCACGTATGGATGCAAATGAAGCTATTGAGATTGTTGGTGTTGAAAGATTTTCACGTTACACAGGGTAAGTACCCACCCACCAGTGAACTGAAGATAGATGCTAAAGCTTATTAATAGTCTTCATCTAACACATGGTGGCACCATTTAGTTATGGGCCTTCGTTCCAATACGCTGGCGATTACACAGACGAGAAAGATTTTGACGCTTTCAAGAGGAGAAAGACAAGAGTCATAGCAATAGATGCACTTCCCAACCCAGGAAGTACACAGTACAAACCTGAGCGCCTACTTCGGTATTCAAAACTTGCCTTAGGTCCTTTCTTTTCATCTAGTTTAAGGTTTGTGAATTTCTCAGTTACTCCTGTTTGGTCTATAGAGAGATTAACAAGGCCTTTAGCGGATACTTGCATCAATGCAAACATCAAGCTGGTCCTCCTCCATCGTCAGCTGTAGAAAGCTCAAAAAGATGGTGTATGGATGATCATGAAGAGAAGGTCGGTGTAGCTACAGGGAACTGGGGTTGTGGTGTGTTTGGAGGCGATCCAGAAGTAAAGATCATGCTTCAGTGGCTTGCCATTTCACAGGTATGCTTCTCTGTTCTCTTGTAAAAAATAGTTATCATTCTATAACACTCTCAATCCTGCTTTCTCCAGTCTGGAAGACCATTCATGTCATACTACACATTTGGCCTCCAAGCCCTGCAAAATGTCAATCAGGTTATTAGAATCCTAACTCATTGAAACTACATGACTATCTCAAGACCTTAAGAAAGCATGTTATATATAGTATAAGCTTTTCAGGTTGTGGAAAGGATTGGTCTGCAAGAAATGAATGTAGGAGAGCTGTGGAGTAAGCTAGTGGAGTATTCTGCGGAGAGGCTTAGCAGAAGCACAAGGCTTGGCTTCTTCTCTTGGTTCATGGCCTCACTCTCTGCCACCAATTGAGCAGAAGCTACATCTGCTTTTCTGAATACTATGACATCACATTTCTCTTATATGTTTTATGACAATCTGAAGTCTGTTTATTTGTTGTTTCTTTGCTGGCATTGAATTTACTTTGATTATCTTTCCTTTGTGTAAATAATTGGTTTATCCTGGTTAAAGCATTTACTCAACCACATAGTTAAACCAGATTGAAATGCAAATCACCAAAAATAAACATTGTTATCATCCATTCATACAATCAAGGTAGCTACAACACTCAAGAATAAGGAAAAAAGTAAAACCAAAAAATTCATTTGAATGCCTAAAAAAATATACTTGCGTTACACGGCAATAGAGAGAGGGCTAGTGTTCGGAATAAACAAAGAACAAGTCACATAGCAGAGTGCATCCTCCAGATTTACATTTAGGGCTTCTGTCATGGTTTCACCTAAGCAGCAGATTTACATCCATCTCGAGGGTAAGATGTTTTGATTTAAAAATGATGGCACGGTAATTGTGGCAGAATACTCTTGTTGTCTCTTTTGTATTTAGCTCTTGAGGTTTATCAGTGATTGAAAATCTAATCCTCTGGGTAAATCTAAAATTTGGAAACAACTTGTTTGATCCGTAGTAACAAAAGATTTTGAAACCGTTTCAGGTCATACGTACCCAATGGATATAGTGAACATCATCAATTCTGTTCCACGTCTTTATAACAATCCCCAGCTGATCTCATTGTGTTTTAATGAGTGAAACTGGAAGAAAATGAGTAATCTGCTCTTCCTAAGTGTTACTGGAGAAGATATGAAGGAAAGGTTCATATGCTGACAACAAACATGAATATTTCACCACATCTAATGTGACTGCGTTTTCTTTCATTACCCGTATAAGATCTAAGTTGGTATGTCATATAGCAAGCTGCCGAAGCTCTGAAAAGGAATCCAGGTTAGTCTTGCTTTATATATCAACCAAATTTCAAATCTTTATTGAATTCAAAGCAGAGCTCGAGTCTTTCAAAGCTTGAAGGTCCGCACAGTAAACAAGTTTAGCTTCCTACAAGACTTAAAGAACCAAACATTTTTAAAATTATTTAGAAGGGTCTTAACTTTCTCTTTTTGGACAATTATGTATAATTCAAACAGTAGAAGTACTTTATTTATACAAGGCATAAGCTCTGAAATTATCAAGAAGAAAATTTAAGCTTCTTCTCTCATTAGTCATAAAACGTGTTTATCTTACAATGTCTTTCCAGTAAAAATGCAGTATGAATTGTGTGATTTTGTTCCCTCAAATTGTCTTAAACTTTTTCTGTGAGTTACTCAAACAGTTTACTACAATGGGTTTATGATGTTGGATGGTCAAGGTTGAAAGAAGCCAGGAGATTTCCCCTTCACATGAGATATAAGACAATCGAAGATCTCAATTATGATGGTCACTGTGAGACTGGGAGTCACCTTTTACCAATTAACACCACCTCTTCGTAACGCGAAAGGTTATCCTAATTTCTAATATACAGATAGAGTTTGCGTGTGACTGACTTGTTTTCTAGTTATGAACTTGAGATAATATTTAGATTGTGTTTGTGCATTTTTTTGCCGTTTACACTTATTTGATGGTACGTAATTAATCGTAGGTTACAAAATATAATTACGGGTTACTATTCTAGTTAATTACCTTACCTCTAGGGATCTGATCTAAATATTATAAAAAAAACTTATTTGATGGTACGTATAAAATACGATTAAATTATATGATAACACATATTTTGTAACCTAAGATAATACATATAGGATATATATATATATATATATATATAATATTGATTAGGGATGGACGTTCGGGTTCGTTTTTGGATCTTTTTGGAATTTTGTGTTCAATTCAGATCTTTGATGATTTGGTTCGGATTTGGATAACCAATTTAAATAGGTTTGGTTTAAATATTTGGATAGAAGATAAATAATTATTTAAGTATTTTGGAGTTTTAAGTATATTTTAACTATTTAAGATATTTATGTTTGATTTTTTGTATATATTTTCAAGCATTTAAACGAACTTAAAAGTATCATATATATTCTGGATGTTTTATATATATTAAATCTAAAAATAATTAATATATAAGAATATAAATCTATTTTGGATACCCAAATATTTTGGTTCGGATCGGATTAGATTTCAGTTCTTCAAATACCAAAATTTTAAATAATTAAGATATTTAATCAATTCCGGTTCGGATTTAGTACTACTTATTCAGATTGAAATCGGTTCAATTCTTCGAATTCGAGTTTTTTGCCCAACCTTAAATAGTGACATAAAAATCAAATAGCATCATATTTTTTTTTTAAAAAAATACACCCGTATGGATGTGCGGGTCATTTTCTTTACATAGTAGGTGATGTGTTCCGGTCTACATAATTATATTAACTCAGGGAAGAAGTCAACATTTTTCTCAAGAGGAGAATGACTTTTGAGTATTGAATCTAAACCACAACTAAAGTCATGAAATAAGATTAAGGGAGAATTTGTGAAATAACCAAGAAAAAAACCAAAATTAAATTTTTAGAGAGAGGGATGAGAGAGATAGGAAGGGAAAGGAAGAGAGAGAAAAAGATTTTGGTTACTTAGTTAATTTGAGTTTTTTGTTTGGTTATGGGATGCAATTTCCCTAACATTAAACTAGATTTCAGATACAAAAAGCAAAGAAACTTCATCTCTCTCTCTTTCAGAGACTCTGATCTGTGCAATTTCCTTGTTACCCTAGTCTCATGGCATCCTCGTCTTCTTTACCTCAGACCTGGAGATACCGTGTCTTCACGAGCTTCCACGGCCCGGACGTCCGTAAAACGCTGCTCAGTCATGTACGCAAACAGTTTAGTTGCAACGGGATTTCGATGTTCGATGATCAATGGATCGAGAGAAGCCAAACCATTGCTCCTGCACTCACACAAGCGATTAGAGAATCCAGGATCTCCATCGTGGTGCTCTCGAAGAAGTATGCTTCTTCCAGCTGGTGTTTGGATGAGCTGGTCGAGATTCTCAAGTGCAAGGAAAGTATGGGACAAATTGTGATGACGGTCTTTTACGGAGTAGATCCATCTCATGTTCGGAACCAGACCAGAGATTTTGGGATTGCTTTCGATGAAACTTGTCAAGGCAAGACAGAGGAGAAGATACGAATATGGAGACAGGCTTTGACCAATGTGGGAAACATAGCGGGAGAACACTTTCTAAACTGGTTTGTTTTCAATTAAGTTTGGATTTTCACTTGCTCATATTATATTTTACTGTTTGGGGCATTTTCTTTTCACATGACTATCTTATCAACATGGTGATTTCTCTGCCTTGTTAGGGACAATGAATCGATGATGATTGAAAAGATTGCTAGAGATGTTTCAAACAAACTAAACACTAGAATCTCTAGAGACTTTGAAGACATGGTGGGTATTGAAACACATTTGAAGAAGTTGCAGTCTTTGTTACATTTAGATGATGAGGAGGAAGCTATGATAGTTGGAATCTGTGGCCCTGCAGGCATTGGCAAGACTACCATTGCCAGAGCCTTGCATAGCCGATTCTCTAACAGTTTCCAGCTTACTTGTTTTATGGAGAATGTTAGGGGAAGCTGTAACAGTGGCCTTGACGAGTATGGATTGAAGATGCATCTGCAAGAAAACCTTCTTTCAAAGATTTTGAACCAAAATAGTATGAAAGTATACCATTTAGGTGCGATACAGGAAAGACTATGCGACCTAAAAGTGCTTATTGTTCTTGATGATGTGGACGACCTGAAGAAACTTGAGGCTTTGGCTGATGAAACTAGGTGGTTTGGTCCTGGAAGCAGGATTATCGTAACCACAGAAGACCACGAGATTTTGGAGCAACATGGTATCAGCAATACATACCATGTGGATTTTCCAACTAGTGAAGAAGCTCGTCAGATCTTCAGTAGATTTGCTTTTAGACAGAGCTATCCGCCCTACAATTTTGGAAGACTTGTGGAAAGAGTAACAAAGCTTTGCAGCAGCCTTCCATTGGGTCTCCGTGTCATGGGTTCATCTTTGCGCGGAAAGAAAGAAAATGAGTGGGAAGTTATTCTGAATAGGCTAGAAAATAGCCTTTGTCAAGATATCGAGAGAGTACTCAAAGTTGGATACGACAATTTACATGAGAATGATCAATCTTTGTTTCTTCACATTGCATGCTTTTTCAACTTGGAGAAGGACGATTATGTGATGGCCATGCTCTCTGACGGTAACTTGGATGTTAGACTAGGGTTAAAAACCCTGGCGTATAAATCTCTAATAGAAATATCCACCGAAGGTGTAGTAGTGATGCACAAGTTACTACAACAAATGGGTTCACAAGTTGTTCAAAGACAAGAGCCTTGGAAACGCCAAATCTTAATTGATGCTCATGAGATTTGTGATGTCCTGGAAACTGATTCGGTAAGTTCTTTTTGCTATATTTGATAAGCCTTTAAACTGGATAATTTGGCAAAGACCCTCATATCTTACATATATTCTTTTAATTTGGAATTTGGTATAGGGTAGTAGAAGTGTGACGGGTATATGTTATGATACATCCACAATCCAAGATGAGGTGTATATAAGGGCGGGAGCTTTTAAGAGAATGCGCAATCTTCGATTTCTCAGCATCTACAAGACAAGATTTGATAGAAAAGATAGAGTGCATGTACCTGAGGACATGGATTTTCCATCTCGACTAAGGTTATTGCATTGGGTGGCATACCCTAGAAAGTGTCTTCCTCATACATTTTGTCCCGAATATCTTGTGGAACTCAATATGCCGGAGAACGAGCTCGAGAAGCTTTGGGAAGGACCACAGGTTGGTTTGATATAAATTCCTTCTTTCATAATTTGAAACTGTCTGCTCTCTTGATGTTCTTCATCTCTTGTGCCGTTTTACATTTAGCCCCTTACAAATCTCAAGAGGATGAATCTGAACGGGTCCAAGCATCTGAAGGAATTCCCGGATCTTTCAAATGCTACGAATCTTGAGGGTTTGTTTCTGGATAACTGCGAAAGTTTGGTAGAGATTCCATGCTCTATTGGAAGTCTTCATAAATTAAAGTATTTGTATATGGCAAACTGTTTGAATCTACAACATGGTCCGACTCACTGTAATTTAGCATCTCTTGAAGTTTTCCAGCTGATAGGAAGCCGGAACTTGAGGAAAATTCCAGATCTTTCCACCAACATCAAAACACTCGTAGTCACGGACACAGTGTTGGAAGAAATGCCTGACTCATTTAGACATTGGTCTCGCCTTACGCGTCTCTGTATATTTGGCTGTGAGCCAACTCTTGAGAAACTTCCAGACTTCATCAAATACCTTCATGGGTTAACAGTGCTTCAGTTACTAAACTTGCGAAAACTTGCATCGCTGCCAGAGCTCCCTGCCTCGCTCACAAGTCTAACGGTAGCCTCTTCTGTATTACTGGAGACGGTACCCTTCTCTTTTGACTCTACAATTGAGATTCTCTATTTCCCCAACTGCTTCAAATTAGGCAGAGAAGCAAGCAGAGTAATTACGACGATTGCATTGCATGCATTCCTACCTGGAAGCAAAATGCCTGCGGAGTTTGATCACCGAGCTATAGGAAACTCCCTGATCATTCGTTCGGATTTCAAAAGATTTAGGATTTGTGTCGTGATTTCCCGTAAGGAGAAGATGGAAAAAGATGTTCCCAAGTTATTGTGTCGCATAGGCATAAACGATTGCTACGTTGAGAAGCTCATACTCCAGGGTGTCCAAAGAATAGAAACAGAACATATGTTTATATCTTCCTTCGACTTGCTTGACAAAGACGGATGGCTTCAACAGGACAACGAGATATCGTTTGAATTCAGCTCCACGTCTCTCGAAATTATTGAATGTGGTGTCCAGATCGTGGTAGACAAAACCGACTGAAACAGAAGCTATTAGATCAAGAACACTCCAATAAGTCGCGAGGAACATCAAAAGCTGTTCGACAGCAGCAGGCAAGATGATGACAATGATGTTGTTTGCAGAATGCTCAGCAGCTGGTTGTCTCTTGCTTCTTTAGCTTTTAGAGGTTTCTTAGTCATTGAAAATCAAATTCTTATATATGCAACATCAGGTATTTATTTCTTTTCCTTTAGTCCATTGCATACTTTTACCTTCTGCTTTGTAAATGTCTTTCTGGAAATTTGGAAAGGCGAAAAGGATGGAGAAGAAGGACGCTCTTGGGTCGCTTCTTAAGCACAAGGCTTGGCTTCTTCTCTTGGTTCATGGCCTCACTCTCTGCTACTAATTGAGTAAAAGTTTAAATCTTTTCTGAATACTATGACATCACATTTCTCTCATCTGAAGTCTGTTAATTTGTTGTTTCTGTGCTGCATTGAATTTGCTTTGATTATCTTTCCTTGTGTAATTATTTGGTTTATCCCGGTTAAATCATTCACTCATCAACATAGTCAGACCATATTGAAACGCAAATCACCAAAAATAAACATTGTTATCATCCATCCACTCATACGATCAAGGTAGCTACAACACTCAACAATAAGGAAAAAGGAATAACCAAAAAATTCATTTGAATGCCTAAAAGAATATACTTGCATGACACGGCAATAGAGAGAGCTAGGGTTCAGAATAAACAAAGACCAAGTCACATAGAGCAGAGCTGTTTCCCCCTGAATCTCTAATCACAACCGGAGCTTGAGGTCCACCGTGGTAGTCTCTGTGAAGGATACTAGTGAGGTCTCAGTGATGGCTTCCTGTGATGTCCACCTAATATGCATCTCTTGTACAGCCTCGAGAGGATCCATCTCTGGAGGTGGTGTTCTGTTTAGATCCAAACCCTCGTCGAGGTAGAGATCGCTGGAGTCACTTGTTGGAGGCGAAACACAAACACGAGGACTTCTGCTACTCCTTGGAATCTTAGGTAAAAGTCTCCTGTTTGCCTCTTCACACACAAACGAACCCAAGGATGAAGATGAAGCTTCAGGGTTAAATGGAACCAGAGCTAGAGCCATACCCTCCTCATCTTGAGATTGTGGTTGAGCTGGAGTGAGAGGATCGAAAGCAAGAAAGAGTGTCCCATCTCGAGAGTGGAAGGACCAGAGGCGACGAGTCTGGTTAACCTCTAGGTCGTTGTCGCGGACGAACTGGTTCCAACCAGAACACAAGGCGTAGTTGAAACTGCTCCTCATCTCCCATATCCTCAGGTTAGCGTTCCATTGCACCTCAGCATCGTTACCATCCAACAGGATCACGTCAACTCCTTTGAGTCCTTCATCTCGATCTGCTCTGTGATGCTCCTCCACGATGCTCAACTCTCTCTCGTTCAAGAAGTCTTCTATTATCTGCTTAAAGGGGATCAAGAGACGTCCTTGGTCTGCTTTGAGATCGGTCTTCGTAATCACCTTCTCTATCACCAGCTTCGCATCCACACCGTTCTTTCTCCTCATCAGTTCAACCAACCATCCAGGCGTCACCCCAGGCTCTCTTCTAACCGGCTCCTTTTGCTTAACCGGTCTCTTTCTTTCCTTAACCGGAGGTTTGATTTCTCTAATCGGTTGTGCTCTGATTGGTTCGTCATTGGACTCCACACGACGCCTCTTTGACTCAACGACGTGGGACGAACTTGAAGTATAAGAAGATGAAGCAGTGTTTTCTTGATTCTTGCACTCATCATCAATCTTTCGCTTGCCTCGCAAGAAAGCGTTGGTGGCTGCACTAGTGATAGTGTGGATCATGAGCATGTTTCTCGCTTGCTCCTCTTGTCCTCGTCTCGCTCTTGTTTCATCGTCACCGTAAGCGTGAAGCAACGCCGCAAAAAGATCAAAGCATCTCTTCTCTCCCTCCTGCGAAGAACCCTCGCCGCGTTTGTTAGCATCATCATCATCACGGGTCACCATCTTACTCCTCGAAAAGCTGCAGAGTTTCTTTTTCTTGGCGATGAATCAAAATCTCTCTGGAGAAATATAATAAAACAACAATGAGAAGATAGTAGTGGTGAGAAAGGAGGATGAGAAAGAGACTCCTGTTTATATAGACACATCGAAATAGAAATTTTCCTTTTGTCTTTATGTATTTTGATTAGTGAAAATAATCTGATATCCGTTAGAAACTCCATCTCTTTCCTTTTTTTCTTTTAAATCCGTATTTTTGTTGGTTAGTTTTAATTATCGCTAACAAAAATAAAATACAATTTCCTTTTCTTAAATTATTAGCTGCCTCTATTTCCTTTTTCTGCATTTATCTTCGTATTGTTAACGGTAACAAAAATAATAATACAAATGTAAACATTATTAAGTAAATCTCAGGAGATTCTGGCCCTGTTCGTTTGTAAATCTGGAAGATGCATCCAGATGGTCCATCTAGATGTCTTATCCAGATGCTCCATCTGGGTGTTGTTCGTTTCTTCATTTCGTCTATGCATCCAAATGAATCATCTTAATGCAACTATGTTCGTTTCCTTGTCATTTTTTAACTTTCATCTCCATCTAGGTGGACTTGTTAATAAATTGAGTAAAATATAATTTTTTACGTTTCAGCGGAAAAATAGCATTTTTCCGGTTTTGGCGGGAAAATAAGTTTTTTTTCCTGGTTTTCGCGAGAAAAATACAATTTTCCGGTTTTGGCGGGAAAATGCGTTTTTCCGGTTTTGGCGGGAAAATGCGTTTTTCCGGTTTTGGCGGGAAAATGCGTTTTTCCGGTTTTGGCGGTAAAATTTCATTTTCTGGTTTTGGCGGTAAAATACATTTTTCCGGTTTTGGCGGGAAAATGCGTTTTTCCGGTTTTGGCGGGAAAATACATTTTTCTAGTTTTGGCGGGAAAATATGTTTTCTGATTTTAGCGGGAAATACATTTTTCCGGTTTTGGCGGGAAAATGCATTTTTTCGGTTTTGTCGGGAAACTTCCGTTTTCCAGTTTTGGCGGAAAAATTCCGGTTTTGGCGGGAAAATTGTATTTTTCGGTTTTGGCGAGAAAATGCGCTTTTTTGTTTTGGCGAGAAAATGCGTTGTTTCCAGTTTTGGCGGGAAAATGCTTTTTGCGGTTTTGGGTGGAAAATGCTTTTGAAGTTTTGGCGGGAATATGCGTTTTTTGGGTTTTGGTCGAAAAGTGTGGTTTTACTGGTTTAGCCGAAAAATGTGTTTTAATGAAAATATGTGTTTTATGTTTTTTTGCGGAAAAATGCATCTTGCGGTTTTGGCGGGAAAGTGTGTTTTTCCGTTTTGCGAGAAAATACATTTTTTGGTTATAGTGAAAAAATGTATATGCAAAAAAAAAATAGAATTTACGGTTTGAAAATAATATTTTGATTTTAAAAGGTCATTTTTGTCATTTATTATTTTGGACTGAACTAGATGCATCTGCATCCAGATGCACCATCAAGACTCACCTTCATTTGGGTGAGAATTTGAGATGAGTTCAGCTGGGTGATCCATCTGGATGTAGCATTATAATGCAATAAACGAACATCAATTTGCATCTTCACCCAGATGGATCACCTGGGTGAGCAAACGAACAGGGCCTCTCTAGTCAGTTTTAAGTCCACGCGCGTGTGACATTCTTTGGAGAAAGAAACCAATCATATTAACATTATATACTTTGATTCATCAGATATAATAAAACTATACTGTATATTGCGTTGATGATACTTCAACGAATAGCGTTACAAAAATACAAGTATATATATATATTGGTTATTCTTACATGAAGAGACTGTTGTTCATAGTGCATACATTCTCTTGTTGTATTCACCATTTAGAATCTCCGAATCAGAAGCCATACGAGACATAGAGAAAGACTGAGACTTACTCCTCTCTTTCCTTATACTCCTCAGCTTAGACTCCTCCATCCTATGCATCACCACGCAGTAACACATCGCACCGATCGTCGGCAACATGATGGTCCCTCCAATAACAGTAGCACACACGGCCAACCACATCTCCTCTTTCCCCACAACAATGTACAAGAGAGACACAAATGCAATGGATATGAACAAACAAGCGCACCACATGAGCTTGTTGATCACAAACACAAGCTTCTTCTTCGCCTTCTGCTCGATCACAACCACCGAGGTCTGCACCACGACGACAGCCAAGGATATAAACAGCGCCAAGCTGTCGAAAATGAAGAAGACAAGAAACGGCGCTCTGTTCGCTATGTGAGCTTGTCCTAGCAACGCTCCTTTGGACGGGTCCTCCTCGTATTGGCCTGGGATTGTGAAGATGGCTGCGAAAGCCACCGTGGCGATAAGCACGGCCACCACGGTCGCTGAGTTAATGGCGTTGTTGAGACCGCTGATGTGGAGCTTCTTGAGTCTTTTTGCTATCTTCTGGACTCTCACGCCGGTTTGTCTGGACTGCTGGAGCTGAGATTGTACCTCGTGTTTGATGTCGCTGACCGTTTGCTTCAGTTGTTTAGCTGGATTTTGAGGCTTTCCAAGATCTTTAGCTGTAGCTGCTCCTGCTTCCTTTAGAACCGAGACAAGCTCTCCGTTTCCTATCTTTTCGGCTATGTCGAGTGGTGTGTCTCCAGCTTTGTTTATTGGGTTGAGGTTGATGCCTTCAAAAGATACCAAACACTGCACTATCTGCATAAAAGTCAATAAATTTTTTTATCTAAGAACTAATATAAATTGGCTAATAGGCCTTGGATTTGGTTAGGTTGATTCGGATTTTTAGTTTTCAGTATTATGTATTTACTAATTCTCGGGTCGAGTTTGGTTTGGTTCCAGATTAGATTTCAGATCGTATTATAACTAATGTCTATAAAAACAAAAAAATAGCAAAATAAAATAAACTACAAAAATCTTTAAAATACTCAAAAATATCTAATTATCTTAATATATACAAAAACATTAACTTATTTAATTAATTTCAGATATTTTCAGATTCTATTTTAGATTTTGGTTTGGGTTGCACCCAACACCAAAATACTAAGTTCTTAAGTCTCGTTTAGATATTTTGTATAATGGTTCGGATGGCATTTTGGTTTTTTTTGGTTCGGGTTAAGGTCAGAGTTTCGGTTTGGGGTAAAAACACCCGAGCCTATTGGCTAATATGAAAGCATAGAACTACCTTAACACGGCCCTTGTTTGTGGCAATGTGCAACGGTGTGTTTCCTTTGTTATCCTCAACGCTCAAAACCGCTACATCAGGTTTCACCAACTCAACAACAATCTCATCGTTTTGACCTTTCACAGCCATGTGAAGAGCGGTTTGTCCCTTTTTATCGGTTCTAAACCCAATGCTTGGATCATTACCTATCAAAGATTTCACAACGTCCACATGACCCATCCTCGCTGCGGAGTGAAGCGCGGTTTTACCGTTGTTCTTAGCTATCTTAGCCAAGTTAGAGTCTGTCTCCAAAAGAAGATTCACCACGTCAATGTGTCCTTGTGTTGCAGCCGTGTGTAACGCAGTTGTACACGATAAATCTGTTGTCATTGCCAAGTTTGGGAATGTCTCCAACAGTTTCTTCAACACCTCTACACAAGAAGAAGAACCAAAGTAAGAGATCAATCCATGGATGGTTCTAGGCCTGGGATTTTGAACCAACCCGAAACTTCGATTAGTTCAGTTTGGTTAGAAGTTCGGTTCGATTTAGCAGGTTTTCTAAAAAACTTTGGTTTGGTTTGGTTCGGTTCGGTTTTTTTCTTATAAAAAATATACCCAAACTCTACCAAAAAACCTGAACCAATCTAACCAAACTAACCAAAATTAACCGAATTTATCCGAAATTTTTACAAAATTAAACCAAAATCAAAAACTTCAGTAGAATTTTCAAAATCGAACTAACCAAATACTGAACCGAACTTTATTACGGGTTAAATCGGTAAGATTTATGTTGAACCGAACTAACCAAAAACGAATAACCCAAAGTAACCGAACCCACATGCCTAGATGGTTCTGTAACAGGAGAAGTTTCAAAGAAAGATCTTTTTTCTTACCAAGATGGCCTTGTTTAGCTGCAACATGGAACGGATCAAATCCATTTCTAGCTGCAATCGAACCAGTTTCAAGACACATATGCTTCAACATCTCCTCAACAACAAACGAATGCCCATTCTCAGCAGCCGTATAAAGAGGAGTCTCTCCTTCAAGATTCTGCTTCGACAACAACTCTCTCAACTCTTCACCACAACTACTACCTCTGATCAACTCCTTAACCTTCCCTAAGTTCCCGGTCCGAGCTGCTATATGAAGAGGCGAGTCACCTCTCTTCCCTGGCGACTCAGTCTTCTTCCTCCTCTCGCCGATGAAACTCAGCTGCCTCTCCATCACCACACGGAAGCTCTTCTGCTTCTCTAGAAACCCGCCGCGGAAACTCTTCTGCCTCTCCATTGATGGTGCTTTACCGAAGCTAGGAAGCTTCTCCATAACTTTCCCACGTTTCTGATTATTCTCCACACCTCGAAAGCTCAGCTGCTTCTCCATTGACCTTCCTAGTCTACTTGGCTGCACATTCACGCCTTGGAAACTCACTTGTTTCTCTAAAGCTCTCGCCTTTCTCGGCTGGTTAGTCTCAGCACATCCAAAACTCTGTTGCTTCTCCTTTGGTTCTGTCTGGTTAAAGCTCTGCTGCTTCTCTGAAACAGGGCTACTCTGTTTCTCCTCCATTATAGTCATACTATTACTCTAGTTTTTTTCGTCGTTATCAACAAAAGAAACCTAAACCCAGATTGTTTTTTTATCCCCAATCTAACAAAGAAGCCTAATCTAATCGGAACAATACCTTAGAGAGAGAGAAAAAAAAACAAGCTTTTCTTAATTGTCACCTCGGGGAGTCCATGTAGTGAAGAAAAGAGACGAACTTTATACTATGGGAAACGAATTGGAGAGAAGACAGAAGACTCAAAGAGCTCCGGTTTGAAGAAAAAAAGGTTTAGTCTTTTATGTTCTAGAGAGAGAGAGAATGTCTGAAGCAGAACATCAGCATCATCTTTAGTTATGAAGAATCTTTATTAGCAGCCACACTTCTTTGTTGTTAGTGCCTTGTTTTAACACGCTTTACTTTAATTTCACCTCACTCATCTTCTTTGGAGGTCTCTGTGACTATAGTCTATAGATAGATATTTATTGACTTCTGTATTTGATGGTGCCATGTCACCTACTCCGAGTTAAAAGTCTAGACGAGGTAAAATATTTAAAACACGATTCAACTTGTCATCTCTACTATTTACAGTTGAATGCTTTGTTAAAAGTCTAAGTCAATGTCGCTTATGGACTTATAGTAGACGTAGGGTTTTGGTTTAATCACTTTGGTAGTTAATTAACGATTTTCTCTTTAGTTTTGTACGGTAGTTACATAGGCTGTGAATGTGATCCAGAACAAATGCAGATTTAATGCAGACTATTTAATTTGCAGATAGAACTGCATTAATTACCCATTCATGTTTAAAATGCAGAACTGAATAAAGTAAAAAAAATAAAAACTCCCCTGCATGCAGATTGGTTTTGTTCTTTGATTTCTTGTCCTGCAGATTTTAAGGGAAATGGTGCTGGCGAGATGCAGAGGACCAATAAGGGCTTGAGTTTTTTTTTAATCATTGATTATAAATACTTTTCATTATTGCACTTTATTTATTTAACAAATTAATTGTTCTCTTAGTAGTGAAATCTAGTATTTTTCATTCTTACGTTATAGTAGTAGACATTTTTTATTAAAAATAAAAAATGATAATTATCTTGTGTCTAATCAAATTTTATATTTTCAGGTTGTCTTTACATCAATTAAAAGAATTCAAAAACTCAAGGAGTATTTTTAATTAGTTCATTAAATAAATAAACAAAATATTCTTTTAAAAGTTTTAATATAACCTTCAAAAAAGTTTATAACTGTCATATAAATTAAAATTAAATAAATAAACATAATTTTTTTATTAATAATATTATATTAATAATTAATATTGGTGTATAAGTAGTATGTTTAGAATATATGGTATTTCTAATACTAAATATAATTAATATATTTAGGTATAGAAATTGTATTTCGGATATTCAAGTACCCGTTCGGTTCTCTATTTGGTTCTAATTCGGTTTCGTTTTTTCGGGTACAAAAATATAAGAATCATTCGGTTATTTTTTAACTTTGGTTTCGGGTTCGTTTTTTTTGTTTCGTTCCGGTTTGGTTTTCGGTTCTTGGTTTTTATGCTCATGCCTAATTAATTCTATGGTTCAAAAGGTAAAAAATAACCGAAAATCGAGTAAAGATACAAAAAATAAAAATAAAATAAGAATACTCACTATAATTTTTGTAATTGTGATGAATTTTCATATAATGGACAATTTTACTATAGTTATTGTTATTTTTAACATTATATTTATTACTTATTTATAATAGTTATATTTAATTTGGATATTTAATTTTCATTAAAAATCAACATGTATTAAATTATAATAATTATTAAATTATCTTATTGTTCGGTTTGATCTGCATTTGTTCTGCATGATCTGCATTTGTTCTGCTTGATCTGCATTTTTGTTTGATCTGTATTTTTTGATCTGCGTCACCCATTCGAAGCCATAGTGTGTAATCAAAGAATTGTTAACAAGACAAAACTAAAGACGGCTATAAAAACTTCCGTTTTCTTCCAACTCTTTCTTCATTTCTAATCAAAGTAGTACTGTAGAAGTTTCCTTGGTTTAGTAGTAAATTAAAATTTTGAGATTCGATATATAAATTTTCTCAAAAAAGGTTTGTTTTATAGAGTATTCTTATAAATTAGTTAGTTAATTTATAGAAAACATTTAATATAATACATAGTTTAGTACGTAAATTTTAACTTATACTTTTATGAAATGGATATAACTGTTTAAGAAGGTTACTCATATAACTATTTTAAACAATAAAATAAGAATATATTAATCTAATAAATAAATCAAAGTATTAGTTTGAAAATGTTAAATAATTAGTTTAAGTAATTTTTCTTAACTTAGTATTTATGTTACTATGCTATGTTACATCGTTGTTAAAAATATTTAACCTGATTTTATCATTATGCTCTACCATTTATAATATATCAATACTATTAAAACTAAATTATAAAATAAAATTTATCTATTTTAATTGTTTTTTACATTTTTTTTTCTTCCTTTTTAACTAATGTAAACTACTTTATTTATTGTTTTTTTCAATAATTCAATTCCATTTATTATAGAGTACAAAATAGAACTTACTTGTTTTTATTACATCTTGTTCTTTTTTTATTTTTAATTACTTTATTAATTATATTTACTATAATAATTTAACAATATTTAGTTTACAAGTCAACCAAAATAATTTCACAAGTTTGAATAAAACTGATTTATTCATAACAAAAATTAAAATAGTTAATAAGTTTTTTATTTAAATTAGATATGGATATCCAAGTAGATTGAGTTTTTTTTGGTATCAAATTTTTGTAAAATTAAATGTATTATAAATTTTTGGACGGAGTTTGGATTCGGATTTTTTCAGATCCAGATAGATTTGTAAGAACCTAAAAATATCTAAATAATTTATGTGTACAAAAAATTTATTAAACAATTTATAAAAATATGAAAATTAACATCTGCCTCAGTCGGATCGATCGAGTTATATAGTTGAATTTAAAAATTGAATTTAATTATCTGCATATTAGAAATCAGTAAACTATTTCATCTATGAAGACCAAGAAAATATAAAATAATTAAGTTCTTCCGTCGAGAAAGTAATAAATAAGTGATCGATCTATTCAATGTAGCCGATAATTTTGTAGTCAATACGGACAAACACCCTAAAATAAACGAGCAAATCATAAAAAGCACGTGGTCTGCTCATTAATCATTGTGCTTTTTAATTGCATATGGAAAAACAACTTTTCTACATACTTAAAAAAAACTGAGGCTTGATATTGATATCAGATCTAATCCATTGATTACCCGATTTAGAATAGAATAATCATGAAAATGGTCAGTCACTGGAGCTTGTACATTTGGAGAATGATACTTTTATTGAAGTGGATAAAAAGGGTATGCGTCGTCTGCATATAGACCTTATTTGTACGTTGAAATGATTGAATTACTTTTGTATAAATTTCGAAAGTTATTTGATAGTTTGTGTATAAAAGGGTATGCGTTGTCTGCATATATACTCTCTGAATTGTTGATATAGTAGAGCTGCAGAGGTATTTGTTAGCATAATATAATTGCATTTTGAGAATAATCTTGACAACCGATACTTAAAGACAACTAATAACATAATTACATAAGTATGCTTAACTTAACCATACCTAAGAAGTATTAAAAAAAAAAAAACCTAAGAAGTATTGTATACAGTATTCACACCAAAAAGTATTGTATATACACAGTATACTATATTTGAATGGGTATGTGTGCATAATCCCGTACGTTGGTGGAATAACGGCCGACAATTTTTTGACGCGTAGATTGTTATCCGGTTAGTGGAACATGCACGTAAGAATAAAAAACGAGTATTTTTTCAAACCAAACTTAACTAGAGTGATTGTATTTGAAAATGTAAGTAATTATGCTAGACCTAGTTGACAAAAAAAAAGTGTTTGTGCTCGGACAAAGTGGAGGAAACTTTTGACTAGAATTAGGATGAGAAACGTGATCAAACTATGAGACCAAATTAGTCGGTACCACGTTTACTTGTGTTTTAATTGCTAAACTCTAGAACGATATGCCTATTTTCTGTTGATAAATCATTACAGATGTGGGATAATGTATAAGTACTAAGAATATGATTAACCCGGTCTTTTATTTGAGGTTTTTAATTCATGATTTGATATTTTTTCACATTTTTCGGTTAAGAGACGTTTTTTAACCGAAAATAAAAAAAAATATCAAATCATAAATTAAGAACTCCAAATAAAAAACCGGAGAATCATGCTCTAAGAGAAATAAACAAAGTTATAACAAAAAAAAGACAAGAATAAAATCAACCTTTTTAAGGGAACAAAATCAACAAAGCTAATCTTCTGTGTTTCATCAGTATCCAAAAAAGGTTTCAAATATGAAAATATGCATGCTCAATTTAAACACAAAAGAAAAGTAAGTTAATATTGTAAGCAAATTGAATTTCTTACTAGAAGAAAAGTATGGAGTTTCATGGAGAAATAGGCCGGAAAACTTTTTCTTCAAGTATATATTGAATGAACATATATTTTGGGAGACATCTAGTGCTATGTCATAGTTCTTATGGGGAAATAGCTAGTCGTCCCTATGAGTACGTATACATATTATGAGTACTTATAGCCATTGCTCTCCACTTCTGTCACTATAAGTTGAGGTTTGGGTCTGTTGATGGTGTAGCTTTCATATATGATCAGTATTCTGCAGTATCTTGAAAGGCACAAATATCTTACAGGCAACTTCAAAATTAATAAGTGACATAATCACAAAGCATCCTTTACAAATAGGGCCATTTAATTTATTAGTTGTCTCTATATCCCATTAGGTCTCAACAGTTTCTTGGCTTCTTCTTATCGGAATGTGATCGATCTAATATATATTTGAATATTACTAAATCCCAATCTGACTTCCTTTCACCATTTTCCTTGCATCTGCCATTTTACTCAGAAAGAAAAAAAATAGAGATGCACATGAAATTGACTACAAAACATTCACCATTCTTACTTTATAGAAAACGAAATAGAAACAAAATATCAGATAATGAAACAACAAACATAAAGAGATGCTTCCATACAAGAGGAATCATTTACCACTTGACATACATTAGAAGGATCATACTCAAACTGAAAACAATCCTAAAGGCTTAGGCGCTTGTTCGGACCAATTATCTTGACGAGCCACTCCGATTTGTATGAAGCAATGGCTTGTGCTATTGCCAATCCAAGCAACACTCCAAGTACATATCCAATAACTACACCTTTCCAATTCAGCACTTGTTCCTCTTCTTGGTCTTCTTCCTTAGGCTGTTGTGTCGGTGGTGCATCAGTCCCAAAGCAAGTTTCCTGGAGAGGAAGACCACAAAGCCCTGCATTCCCTTCGAACGAAGATTTAGCTTGCCCAGTAATTTGTGTTCCTTGTGGTATTTCTCCTTTGAGTTGGTTGTGAGACACATTTATATACGCCAAAAACGAGAGGCTTCCAAGTCCACTAGGAATAGTCCCGGAGAGTTGGTTGCTTGATAGGTCTAGTGACTCGAGCTTTCGCAGATTGGAGAAAGACAGTGGAATATGGCCTGTGAAGGCGTTGTTTGATAAGTTGAGTGAAATCAATGCTTTCAGAAGACCAATTGATTCAGGAATCTGTCCTTCAATTCTATTCTCAGAAAAATCAATGGTGGCGTATAAGGTAAGGGCCCACTGGTGCTCCATTGATAGACCTTTGTATCGCAAATCTATAATATCAATAATGTTATAGAATGATGTCTCTTCGTATATACTACCACTGTGTACCATATATAGACCACCATCTTCATTCATTGTAAGTGACGATGCTTTCCAATCCACAAAGTATCTTGGTGGCAAGCTTCCAGTAAACTTATTATCAGCTATCTCAAATATACGCAGCTCTGGAAATCCGAGAGAACCTTGACCAGGAGGAGATATAGATCCATAGAATTTGTTTGAACTAAGGATAAGGACTTGCAAATTTAGTAAAGCCTTGAGCCAAAAAGGAAATGTATCTTCAATCATGTTGTGGTCAGCAACTAGAAACTCTAGAGATGAGCAATTTAGAAGAGATCTTGGAAGTTTCCCGGTTAGTCGATTGTGTCCAACGTCAAGTGTCCGTAGAGAAGCACCCATATGAAAGGCGTCAGGAATACTTCCTTCCAAGTTGTTCTTCCGGATATTCAGAAGCGTCAAGTTACTCAAGCATTGAGGAATTGGACCCGTGAGGTTGTTGTAACCTAGCCTCAGATACGTCAGAGACCTATAATTGCAGATTGAAAGAGGTATGCTCCCTGAGAATCTGTTTTTTGATGCAGCAAAGAAGTTGATAGAGAGTGGTAGAATAGGAATTTCTCCTTCAAAACAGTTTCTCCTCAGACTTAAATTCTTCACCGATGAATGTACCAAAACTTCCACTGGACCTTCGAAACTATTAATCGAATTATTTGGAACAAACACTGTAGTCAGACGAGGAAGGTTCCATAACCACTTGGGTACTTTCCCTTTGATTCTATTGTTGGACATGTCTATTACCTCCAACTTCTCAAGGATCTTTAAGATATTTGGGAACTTGGTGATTCCGCAGCCGGATAAGAACAATACCTCCAAGTTTGTTGGGATGTTGTATAAATTTGTATCTAAACTTGCTGGAGATATACTATTACCGGAAAGATCGAGGTACAACAAAGACTTTAGTGAGGAGAAGAGTCTTAGGTCAAATGGGGAGCTTGTGTTTAGGAAAAAAGGTCTAGATGTTTTAGGTTGATGAGCTTCGAGATAGGCTCTATGATTTTTCCTTCAAAATGGTTATCCCCAAGGTTCATGTGTTGGAGACTAAATGTGGTAGATGAGTTATCAAATTCAATAGAACCAGTGAGGTCGTTTCCATGCAGATTAAGATACGTTAAGGATGGCATAGTGAGGAGAGAAGAAGGAAAGGTTCCAGAGAGCTGGTTATGAGAAAGCGCTAAGTACGAGAGCTTTGTTAGATTCCGTACAAGTGAGAAACTACCAGTGAGTTTATTTCGGGAAAGCCTTAAAACGGAAAGAAGGCTGAGGTTATTAAATGAGGAAGGTACTTGTCCAACGAACCCATTATTCTTAAGAGATAAGACTTCTAACCTGTTGAGATTGCCAAATTCCGAAGAAATTGAAGATGAGATGAATTTGTTATGATGGAGGTTGAGATAACGAAGATGGTGTAACCTGAATAGGCTACTATTGGGCTTGAGGTTTCCACTGAGGCAGTCCCTGAGTCGTAGCAATGTGACCACACCGGTCGAGTTATCGCACCAGACTCCATTATAGGGATCAGTGAGGTTGCAGCGACTGCTATCAAACTCGTTCATGAACTCAGTGAGAGCTTGAGTCTGATGAGGACCACAAGCAACATAACGACTATTATCGATATGTAAATCGAAGGATCTTGAAGGGAAGACACAGCAGAGCAAGATTAGCGAGAGAAAATGCAAGCGCATAAGTGATTCAGACATGGTCTTTATGAAAACTTTTTGAAGAAGAGTTATTTTGGTTTTAAAAAAATGAGAGGGAAGGTTGGTGGTATAAATAAAAGATATACGTGGGTTTCAACTTAAGCTATCTCACCCATACAATTTGATTTAGAAGTTTTTGTATTTTGGGTTGGGGTACAGTATGGCTAAGTGGCTAATTGCCATTCAAATCATGAAGTGAAAAACGTGGATTGGAAAGACATCAATTTTGAAATCTCTCACATATGTTCACATATAGTGAATTGTCATGTTTCAAGACTTGGTACTTGAGGGCCAGTCAAAGACCAAAGTGGTCACACGTTATGGCGTAGCTAACAAACACCCTTACACGTGCCACACACTAAACGCGTCATCAGCAAATGTCGGGTGGAGATATATGTGAATTTAACGGATTACAATTCTGTGATTATTCGGATTCGATGTTTTCATCTTTTTTTTTTACTTATTGGTACATCTCTTGGTTTATATTTAAAACCCAAGACTGTTTCAATCCTCTGCTTAAGTCAAGCCAAGTTGACTTTGATGTATCAACACTTCTATCCCATGTTGTATTGTTTTTCTGTTATTGTTGTTCATCTTACCGTCGACTACAACCGGTTGTAGTCGTCAAAACGCTTTAGATTTGAATTAATGAAATTTTTGTTACAAAAAAAAAAGTTTTTATTTTGTATGTATCTGTCTTCTCTTCTAGTAGTGGCATTTTTTAAGCATTAAGTTCTCTGGCGTTTGCTTTTTTTTTATCCTACTATGTTTCGAGACTTTTTCTTCTATCAAGAGTGAAGTGACTCGAGTTGGGGGCAGTCAGTTTATTCAAGAGACCAATAGATTCAGGAAGTGAGGACCATTGCTTGCTCCACTTCAGACTTTGTATTCCAAATCACCTTGTAACCAGTCGTTTTGATTACCATATATAGGCCACTATTTGTTATTCATTTTAAGTGATTATGTTTTCTAATTCCAAAAAACTTACTATCAGATCAGAGATGGTCCTGAGCATAGAGATGGTCCTGAGCATATCAAAGTGAAACATTGGCATAGAACCCTCAAATTTTTTTAAGAAAATTACATGGAAAAAAATTCTCAAATTTGTAAAAAAAAATGTTTTTAAAACTCTTACAAATTGCCTTTGGCCCCCAACATATCAGGGACACCCTTGTATCAGATATCAAGTATTCATAGCTCAGGGAACCCCAGAGGACCTAGATGGGGATGAGATAAAAAGACTAGAAATGTATATATACATATAAGATAAAAGAAGACTTTTTTTTTGTGCGACAAGATAAAAGAAGACTAGAGATGTATATGTATATATATGTAAACTTGTACGTGTCTGTGTTCTCTTCTATTAGAGATGTGTATATATAAAAATGACTAGAGAAGATTCAGCTTTCTTAATTTAAATGACAAGAAATCAGAACATAGCATTGGATAAATATTTAAAGAAAAAACATATGAAATATGTTTTTACTAAATAAACCTTTAAAGATTCAATGCAAAACCAAAAAAAAATCATAAAAGTTACTAGGACTGACGAGCAACCCTTAGGGGGGGGGTTATTGGACAAAGAGTTTTAGAGGAATTATTAAATTTTAAGATTCTATTGTTATTGGTTTGTGAATTTTTAAAATCTAAATAGAATCCATTGTTGTTGGGGTGATGATTTTTAAATTCCACTCAAAATCCTTTGTTATTGGAAAAAATTAGTTTTCATTGATTTTAAGATTCTATTAAAATCTATTGTTGTTGAGATGTAAATTTTCTTTGTTTTTACTCATAGTACTCAACTTTAAGAATATCATCTATACCCATAAGATTTTTGAAATCAATGTAATAAAATACACTCACATACAAAAACTCAAATTGAAGAATGAAATAATATACAAATCACAACTTTAACATAATACAATTCACAATTTAAAAAAATAGAAAAAAATATTAAAAATTTAAAATAAAAATTGTAAAAATAGTTTTAAAAAGCACTTTCGAATTTTTTATAAAAATAATAATTCAAATTTTTTTTACAAAAATTTAAATTTAAACACATTTAATTTTTATTTTTTATTATTTATATATCTATAAAGTAAGAAGTAGAAATTAAATTTTTTGGTCAATTTATTTCTTGAGATCTTTTTTGTGACAAAAACTTTTTTAAAAGTTGTTTATGAATTGCCTTAATTGAAATGATTTTCTTTCCTTTTTTTTTTTCTACCACCATTATTTCTTATTTTAAAAGTTAATAACAATTAATAGAATTCTATACACAAGTAATGAAAATCTATGTAAAAGTATTTGATAAAATTTGTTAATTCTAGTTAACTTGTAAAATCCTCTCAACTATTAAAATCATCAAATTTCACGGAAATTCATGTTCCAATAAACTCCTTAGCCAATAATCACTGCATCCCACTCTTGTTACTATAAGATTTTTGTATTTTGAGTAATTTATTAGTTGTCTTTATATCCCATTTCAACTTAACTTTTGGCTGATGCATCATCATATATATTAGGTCTCAACAGTTTCTTGGCTTCTTCTTACCGAAATGCGATTGATCCCATTTCACCATTTTCCTTGATTCTGCCACTTTACTCAGTAGAAAAAAAAAACATAAATGCATATGAGATGAGAAAAAACATACACAATTATTACTTCATAAAAAGAAGCGAAATAGAACAAAGCATTAGATAATGATACAACAAACATAAAGAGATGCTTCCATACAAGATGAATCACATCAACCACTTGGCATATATTGAAGGATCATACTCAAACTGAAAACAATCCTAACGGTTTCTGCGCTTGTTCGGACCAATTATCTTAATGAGCCACTCCGGTTTATATGTTGCAATGAGGTGTGCTATTGTCAATCCAAGCAACACTCCAGGTCCATACCCTATTGCCACACATTTCCAGTTCAACACTTCTTCCTCTTCTCCTTCTTCTTCTTCCGGAGGTTGTTGTGTTGGTGGCGCAATAGTCCCAAAGCAAGTTTCCTGGAGAGGAAGACCACAAAGGCCTGCATTCCCTGCAAATGAAGACTTAGGTTGGCCGGTAATCTGTGTTCCTTGTGGTATTTCACCCTTGAGTTGGTTGTGAGACACATTTATGTACGCCAGAAAGGAGAGGGTCCCAAGTCCATTTGGAATAGTCCCGGAGAGTTGGTTTCTTGATAGGTCTAGTGACTCGAGCTTTCCCAGATTGGAGAAAGACAGAGGAATATGACCTGTGAAGGCATTGTTGGATAAGTTGAGTGCAATCAGTGCTTTCAAGAGACCAATTGATTCAGGAATCTGTCCTTCAATTCTGTTCCCAGAAAAATCAATAGTGGCGTATGAGGTAAGGACCTTCCCTTGCTTCATTGATAGACCTTTGTATTTCAAATCTATAGCTTCTGTATCCATATATGACAGTCTCCCGGAAGTCCTTTTCGTGTATACCATATATAGACCACCATCTTCATTCATCATAAGGGACGATGCTTTCCAATTGACAAAGTATCTCGGTGGCAAGCTTCCAGTAAACTTATTATCAGCTATCTCAAATATACGCAGCTCTGGAAACCCGAGAGGACCTTGACCAGGAGGAGATATAGATCCATAGAATTTGTTTGAACTGAGGATAAGGACTTGCAAATTTGGTAAAGCCTTGAGCCAAAAAGGAAACTTGTCTTTGATTATGTTGTGGTCAACAGCTAGAAACTCGAGAGATGAACAATTCTGAAGAGATCTTGGAAGTTTCCCGGTTAGTCGATTGTGTCCAACATCAAGTGTTTGTAGAGAAGCACCGACATAAAATGCCTCAAGGATACTTCCTTCCAAGTTGTTCTTCCGGAGATTCAAAATTGTCAAGTTACTCAAGCATTGAGGGATTGGACCCGTGAGGTTGTTGTAAGGAAGCCATAAATGCGTAAGCGACCTACAATTGCAGATTGAAAGAGGTATTCTCCCTGTGAATCTATTGATTGTCGCAGCAAAGTTGTTGATGGAGAGTGGTAGAATAGGAACTGCTCCTTCAAAATAGTTTCGCTCCATTAATAAATTCTTCACAGATGAATTTACCAAAACATCCACTGGACCTTCCAAACCATTAAACGAATTATTTGAAAGAAACACTGTGTTTAGACGAGGAAGCTTCCATAACCACTCCGGGACCTCGCCTTTGATTATGTTGTCGGACAAGTCTATATTCTCTAACTTCTCAAGGATCTTTAAGATATTTGGGAACTCTTTGATGCCGCAACCTCGTAACAACAAAATCTCCAGGTTTATTGGGATGTCTAAATTTGAACCTAAACTGGCCGGAGATATACTATTACCGGAAAGATCAAGGTCCACCAAATATTTCAGCGAGGAGAAGAGGCTTACATCAATCGGGTAACTTGTGTTAAGGAAAGAAAGGTCAAGAATCTTGACGCTGATGAGTTTTGAGATAGGCTCTATGATTTTTCCTTCAAAATGGTTATTCCCAAGGGACAAGTACTCGAGCCTAGACAGGGTAGATGAGGAGTTGTAAACTTCAACAGAATCAGTGAGATCGTTGTCTCCCATATCGAGATATGATAAGAAAGGCATGGTGAAGAGAGAAGATGGAATGGCTCCAGAGAAGTGATTATGATTGATTGCTATAACTGAAAGCATGGTTAGGTTTTGAACAAGTGAGAAACTACCAGTGAGTTGGTTGTGGTGAAGGTTCAATTCCTCTAACGAGGTTAGGTTACTAATTGTGGGAGGAACTTGCCCGAAAAAGTCATTGGAGGAAAGAGCCAAGATCTCTAGTCTGTTGAGATTTCCAAATTCAGAAGGGAGTGATGAGGTGAAGTTGTTTTGACTTAGATCAAGGTAACGGAGGTGGCGCAACTCAAACAGGCTAGTACTCTTAGGATTCAGAGTTCCATAGAAATGATTCGCAGCAAGGCTTAAAGCCGAGAGCTTTGTTAGATTCCTCACAAGTGGGAAACTACCAGTGAGCTCGTTTAGGGAAAGTTCTAAAACGGAAAGAAGGCTTAGGCTGTTAAATGAGGAAGGAACTTGGCCTACAAAGCTATTATTCCTAAGAGATAAGGCCTCTAACCTGCTGAGATTCCCAAATTCTGAAGGAATTGTAGCTGAGATGAAGTTGTTTTGAATGAGTGCAAGGTAACGAAGATGGTGTAACCTGAAGAGGCTACTATTGGGCTTTAGAGTTCCGCTGAGACACGCCTGGAGTCGTAGCATTGTGACCGCACCAGTCGAGTTATCGCACCAGACTCCGTTATAGGGATCACTGAGGTTGCACTGGCTGCTATCAAACTCGTTCATGAACTCAGTGAGAACTTGAGTCTGATGGGGACCGCAAGCAACATAGCTACTGTAATCGATGTTTAAGTTAAAGAAGCTTGAAGGGGAGACATAACAGAGCAAAAGTAGCGAGAGAAAATGCAAATGCAAACGGGATTCAGACATGGTCTTTATGAATTAGTAGTGAAGAAGAGAATTGTTTTGGTTTAAGAAAAATGAGAGAGAGTGTTGGTGGTTTAAATAAAGATATGTAACCACACACAACTTGACTTGGAAAAAGATAGAGAGCTACGTGAAGTCTTTTTATATTTTTGATTGGAGAACTTAATGGCGCTAAAGTTAGTTGATTTTTCAAACGTATAACTTGTGTGCATCATTAGCGGTACACTTTCTCACAAGAGTTTTTTATCTATATAATATTAATGTAATTTACTTTACAATTAAATTATAAACATAGAAGATTTGATACAAAAAAAACATAGAGAATATGAACCAATAACAATGAAACACATTACAAAAGAGTCTCTCATCTTTTCCTTAAAGTTCCACGTACAAGAGACGTCGCTCCAACTTTCTGTTCTTTTTATCGCCCTCTCTCCTCTTTACTTTATTGTTTCCAATATTATAATCACAAGAGACTTGTTCACTAGGTTTTGTGGTCTGTCTGTGTAATGTCGTGTGAATTAGCGGAGTACATCTTTGTGATTCTTTTTTTTTGGTGTAAACATCTTTATTGATTCTTCTATCTCCTTTTGTGTTTTTCGAGATTCCTGGAGGTTTGGTGGACTGAGTCGTGTGAGCCTTAAATACAAGAATATTGAGAGTCTCTAAGATGAGGAAGGGCATCTCCATCCCTACTCCATTTTTTCCTTTAAAATGGAGTAAAAGTGAATATGGAGTAAGGAATGCTCCAACCCAACTCCATATCTCACTCCATAATGAAATTTACTCCATAAATGGAGTAATCTTTTTTTTGTTTGTTCATCATGGAGTGGGAAATGGAGTAGGGTTGAAGCAATTTTATTCTATTTCCACTTTTACTCCATTTTGAAGGAAAAAATGGAGTTTTACATTGGAGATGCTCGAAAGCTTTAGATTTGGAGTAAAGCATAAAAATTATTGTATAGTTGCTCTGTTATGAATTCACCAATTTTGTGTAGATATATGATTATATTTATGCCTTGGATTCGCGTAACAGTTTCCGAAGGCGAACTAATTTTGTAGTCATAGATATGTATGTATCTTTCTGTTGGTATTGCAATCGATTACAGTGGTCTATATGGTGGTTGCTGGTGGAACCAGTGACGTTACTTTGTATATTTGTGGGATTTGTTCTGCTTCTGTGAAGATCTTTTCTGTGTTTCTGCATATTAAAGATATTATATATTTTTACTTATTGATACATCTCTTGTGTTTCATTAGTATCCACAAAACTGTTTCATTTTTTTTGTAGGCTCCCATTTTCTAAGATTGGTAGCCGAATTTAAGCTGTTCCGAAGAGAAACTAGGTCCGGCTGGGTCTGTTTTATTTTTCTAAATACATAATTTAATACCGTAAGCAAATCAAATTTCTTACTAGAAGATAAGTATGGACATATTATCAATAACATAACCGGTTCAGTCAATGCTTTAATTTGACTCTCCAATCCAAAACGTTTACAAAATCAGTCCCATCTGTGCTTTTAAGTCATTAAAACTAGGGTTGAGCATCATTACTCGTTATTCGCCTTAAACTCGTCGTACCCGCCTTAAAAATTCAAGTATTTGATGTTGCCAAGGCAAGTAACAAGTCTGACAATTTTCATTACTTCCAAGACCAAGTCAAGTATCAAGTATCATTATTATTTTTAGTACTTGACTCGTTACTTGCCTCATTACTATTTGTTACATAATCTATTAAATACTTATTTATATTTGTCTTTTCTTTTAGTTGTATTTAGAATTGGACACAAACACTCATTACTCTTCTTATACTTATTACTTATTTCGTATATGTCTTGATTTTTAAATATTCCTCATCATCTAGTTAAGTATTATATAGTAACAAGTATTAAAAACTTAACTACATGACTTGTTATTATATGTTACTTGTTTAGAGAAGACATTTTTGTCATCATAAAAATTATACAATGTTTATATATTGATATATTCATATATATTTTTATTTGTCTTCTTTATAATATGATCACCCGGAAAAAAAAAACAAGACGAGAGCGGCGGTGATTTCAAAAACCCTAGATCTGCTCCAACGATACCGGTGCGTCCGCGCGCGTCAGGCCGTCGGGAGCTCCGATGTTCAGTAGTTAGTCTTCGTCTTTGCTTCACGATCAAAACCCCTCTCCTGTCGCTTTGTTTCCGGTCTCTGGTCAGGCGTGCAAGGTCTTCAGCGTTGGTGGAGTCCGGCGAGCTCTGGAGTCGAGACGCGGTTTGTTGCAGGGGTTATGGGTGGTGGAGTCGGATTTTGAGGCCGACATAGAGGTCGTGTTTCCCTTTCGATTTTCTCTCAAGGTCTCCTTGTTCTTGTTAGTGTTTTGGTCTAGTTGGGCTTTTGGTGTTGTTGGTTTTGTTTGGTTGTTTGTGCTTTGCTGAATTAGAGTTGTAAGGTTTGGATTTGGTATTAGCGTTTGTGTGAGGGTTTTTTTCCCTTTGGCTGCTCTTCAGAGTTTGGGTTTTGCTATGAGTGGGATTGAACAATTGGTTTAGCAGACTTTTGTCTAAGTTTAATGGGTGTGGTGATTGCTTGTCTTGTGTGGTTCTTTGTCCGGGAGTATCCGGTGATATTATGTTGACAAGGCTTCGTAGTTGTGGAGTTTAGTTGAGCTTCTTTTTAGGATTAAGTGGTCGTATGGGATTGCCCCAGATCCGTATCCAAAGGTTGTGTTGATCGAATTTGCGGTCCCTCTTGTCGGATTATGAAGTCTCATGTTCTTGGAGTTTGGACGTTACCGTTTGGCGGGCGTAAGCAGCAGCGGTAAGTCGTGGTGTGACGTTAAGAAGTGGATGTTATCGTGTGCGGGTTTGTAGCAGCGACGATATTTCCCTGATCATTGGCCCGTACTTGTTTCTAAAGTCTGTTGAATTATTTTGTTTACTGCTCGTTTGTAGTGATTAGTCGTAAATCTAAGTCACCCCTGTGTGGGTTCTAGTTGCCGCCTTCATGTGGACTCTTGTTTCTGGGGCTTACTCATTATGCCGCCAGTTTGTGTATCACAACTGCTATTTCACTTTGAATGAATTTTATGACGGAAAAAAAAAAAAGATGAGAGTCCAAGTATTCTGGTGAGATTTTTCTGTAGTTATTCTTTTCTCTCATAATTTTTCTGTAGGAATTAAGAAAGAAAAACTCCATAAAACAACATTTTTTAGTTTTTTTTTTTATAAAATAGCACTCAAAAGAAGAAAATAACTAAAAATTTTTTATTAAAGAATAAATATACATTCATATCCTTAGAGTTAATTAATCTAAATTTAGAATTTAAAGTTTAGAGTTCAAAATGGAGTTTAGAAGATTGGGTTTCAAATTAAAAAAAAAAAAATTAAAATTTTCAAAATAAAAAATAGTGATTTGATTTTTTTTTCAGAGCTATTTTGATGACCAAAACTTAACAATGACTATTTGAAAAAATTGCCCACTAAGAAACTATGCTGTTAGATATCATCACAGTATTATTAATCCCAACAACAGTTTATTCTCAAAATAAAGGAACTGAAATGAAGTCACAAAGCTCCATGGGTACTTGCAGACATAGCCAACCTATGTGGTTCTCCAACTTTTTCTGTATCTTTCGTTTGGATTCCTAGAAACCAAAATGTGGTTGCTGATGCTCTTGCAAAAGAGGCTCTTTGTATGGTTGAAGCTTTTATGCCTCTCACCTAACTCTTCGTTTTATAATTAATGAAAGTTGTGTTCAAAAAAAAAAAAATGAAGTCACAAAATTCAAAAATCTGCTAATTATAAAATAAACAAAGTCCCAAACATATCTACACACAATCTCTCTCTGGCTAGACTTTGGGTTGGCTTGCAAAATATTTGATGAAACTTTTATCTTCAAAAATCTTTATGAAACTTTTATCTTCAAAAATCTTTATTGCTGTTCCATTGATACAGGTTTTGTATCCAACTCTGCGATTGACTTGTTAACCTGTTAAGGGAAAAGAGTATCCACGAAGATACTTAGAGTCCACTCCTGATTCACGAGCCAACGCCACACGCCCTGTTCTTGCAACCTGTGATTGATTGATTGCTCATTAGTAAAGATCAACACGATGCATAAGTTATAATACAAGTAACAACAACACTTCTCAAACTGATTCTTGTTCTAAGCACAACCAGAAGTATTTAGAAAAATGGGCCAGGCTTTGGCTTTACCATACTTATTTATTAGCGCTAAGACTTGCAAGTTATAACATAAGAGTAAGAGATGAAAACTAACACAAACTTTGTAGTGCAACCATTTTGTCAAGATCCCCAGTAAGTTAATTCCACAGCAATCAAATTCAGCAATAAATCAAAAAAAAAAACTAAGGGAGAAAATGATTTAAATGGAAAATTACACCTCTAATAGAAATCCAGTTAATGATGAATGCAATTTACCTGCAAAGTAATAGGATGATCGGATACGTCAACAGCTTTTGCCCTGAAAATACTAGCAATGTCCAGGACATCTCTTCTCGCAGCAGCGTTCACAGCAATCTTAATCAGCATCAGTTCCTCTTTCAGCAAATGGCAATCTTATGAGTAAGATCATGGACCTGAGAGCATTCAAACTGTTTAAATATATACTAAAGACAGTTGATTTTTTGTGATCCTACCTCATGCACATCTACGAGTTTATAAAGTTGCTGCACCAATTTGTTGGCTGATTCATCTGTCGCAGGAACAATTTTTTTTTTTTTGTAAAAAGTTGATGCACCAATTTGTTGACTGATTCATCTGTCGCAGGAACAACCGTTGTAATGCCTGAATTTCCCTCTGTTTCAAGATGTCATACAGCCAAGCTCTAAACCAAAAAAAGATCGGTCAGTGTATCAGCAAAAATACTATGTGTGTGTGAAAAGAGAGAGAGAGATAAGGAACATACCTGAATGATGTATTCCCTTCGAGAGAAAACACCAGTTACGAGATAAAGGACTCCTGGAACATCGTTTACAAGCAAAGATAGAGAGTATGTGACCATAGTCCACTCGTCTGAAAGATCAGAAAAAAAGAACTATTATCAATGAAACAAAACAACCTACGGCAGTGTCTTATAAAATCTACATATATCTCATCTAGAAACAAACTCACTTACATCTTCTTCCGTGAGAAGTCGTAAACCATATTATATATATACCACCATCTTCATTCATTGTAATTCGGTGTTAAGCTTCCAGTAAATTTATTATCAGATATCTCAAGGATTCATAGCTCAGGGAACCCTAGAGGACCAAGATGAGATGGAGATAAAAAAGACTAGAGATGTATATACAAATAAGATAAAAAAGACGAGAGATGTCCAAAAAAAAAATTTTATTAGTTGTCTCTATATCCCATTTCAACTTAACTTTTATTAGGTCTCAACAGTTTCTTGGCTTCTTCTTATCGAAGTGTGATTGAATCCCATTTCACCATTTTCCTTGCTTCTTCGGCACTACTCAGTAGAAAAAAACATAAATGCATATGAAAATGAGTACAAAACATACACCATTTTTACTTCATAAAACGAAATGAAACAGAACAAAGCATCAGATATACAACAAACATAAAGAGATGCTTCCATACAAGAGGAATCACATCAACCAATTTGACATACACATTGAAGGATTATACTCAAATTGAAAACAATCCTAACGGTTTCTGCTCTTGTTCGGACCAATTATCTTAACGAGCCACTCCGGTTTGTAAGTTGCAATGAGGTGTGCTATTGCAAGTCCAAGCAACACTCCAGGTCCATATCCTATTGCCACACCTTTCCAGTTCAACACTTCTTCATCATCATCATCTTCTTCCTTAGGCTGTTGTGTCGGTGGTGCATCAGTCCCAAAGCAAGTTTCCTGGAGAGGAAGACCACAAAGCCCTGCATTCCCTTCGAACGAAGATTTAGCTTGCCCGGTAATTTGTGTTCCTTGTGGTATTTCTCCTTTGAGTTGGTTGTGAGACACATTTATATACGCCAAAAACGAGAGGCTTCCAAGTCCACTAGGAATAGTCCCTGAGAGTTGGTTGCTTGATAAGTCTAGTGACTCGAGCTTTCGCAGATTGGAGAAAGACAGAGGAATATGGCCTGTGAAGGCGTTGTTTGATAAGTTGAGTGCAATCAATGCTTTCAAGAGACCAATTGATTCAGGAATCTCTCCTTCAATTCTATTCCCAGAAAAATCAATGGTAGCGTAGGAAGTAAGAACCATCTTTTGCTCCATGGATAGACCTTTGTATTGCAAATCTATGGTATCTACAAATGTAAGGTACAATCTTCCAGACCTAAATTGTCCGTATAGCATATATAGACCACCATCTTCATTCATTGTAATTGACGATGCTTTCCAGTGCACAAAGTATCTTGGTGGCAAGCTTCCAGTAAAATTATTATCAGCTATTTCAAATATACGCAGCTCTGGAAACCCGAGAGGACCTTGATCAGGAGGAGATATAGATCCATAAAATTTGTTTGAACTGAGGACAAGGACTTGCAAATTGGGTAAAGCCTTGAGCCAGAAAGGAAACTTGTCTTCAATCATGTTGTGGTCAACAACTAGAAACTCTAGAGATGAGCAGTTTTGAAGAGATCTTGGAAGTCTCCCAGTTAGTAGATTGTGTCCAACGTCAAGTGTCTTTAGAGAAGCACCAATATAAAAGGCGTCAGGAATACTTCCTTCAAAGTTGTTCTTCCGGAGATTCAAAATTGTCAAGTTACTCAAGCATTGAGGAATTGGACCCGTGAGGTTGTTGTAAGGTAGCCACAGATGCGTGAGAGATCTACAATTGCAGATTGAAAGAGGCACGCTCCCTGTGAATCTATTGTAGCGTACATCCAACATGTTGATTGACAGTGGCAGAATAGGAATTGCTCCTTCAAAATAGTTATTGTCCAGATATAAAATCTTCAATGATGAATTTACCAATACCTCCTCCACTGGACCTTCGAAACCATTAATCAAATTATATGAAACAACCACGGTGTCTAGACGAGGAAGGTTCCATAACCACTCGGGGACTTTCCCTTTGATTCTGTTGTTGGAGAAATCAATAAACTCCAACTTCTCAAGGTTCTTTAAGATATTTGGGAACTCGTTCATGCCGCAGTCTGATAACTGCAAATACTCCAAGTTTGCTGGGATGTCTAAATTTGTATCTAGACTGGCTGGAGATAAACTATTACCGGAAAGATCGAGGTAGGACAGAGACTTTAGTGCGGAGAAGAGTCTTAAGTCAACTGGGGAGCTTGTGTTTAGGAAAGAAAGGCCTACATTTGTGAGGTTTCTGAGCTTTAAGATAGGCTCTATGATTTGTCCTTCAAAATGGTTATTCCCAAGGAACAGGTAGTTGAGCCTAGATGGGGCAGAAGAGTTAGGAATTATAAAAGATCCGGTAAGATGGTTTCCACTTAGAACAAGATCTGACAAGAAAGGCATATTGAATAGAGAAGATGGAATGGTTCCAGAAAAGTGATTGTCACTGAAATATGCAATTGAGAGATTGGTTAGGTTACCTACAAGTGGTAAACTACCAGTGAGCTGGTTATTGTAAAGGTACAATTGGGTTAACAAGGTTAGGTTACTTATTGTTGGAGGAACTTGCCCAAAAAAGTCATTAAAGGCAAGAGCCAAGACCTCTAGCCTGTTGAGGTTTCCAATTTCAGAAGGGATTGATGAACTGAAGTTGTTGTAACCTAGACCAAGGTAACGGAGGTGGTGCAACTCAAACAAGCTAGTACTGTTGGGATTCAGAGTTCCAGAGAAATGATTATAATTAAGGTTTAAAAACGAGAGCTTTTTTAGATTCTGTACAAGTGGGATACTACCGGTAAGCTCATTTTGGGAAAGGTATAAAACGGAAAGAAGGCTTAGGTTATTAAATGAGGAAGGAACTTGGCCGACGAAGCCATTACTGGAAAGGGATAAGAACTCTAACCTGTTGAGATTGCCAAATTCAGAAGGAAGTGTAGCTGAGGTGAAGTTGTTTTGACGGAGGACAAGGTAACGAAGATGGTATAACCGGAATAGGCTACTGTTGGACTTAAGTTTTCCACTGAGACAGGCACTAAGTCGTAGCATTGTGAGCGCACCGGTCGAGTTATCGCACCAGATTCCATTAAAGGGATCACTGAGGTTGCAGTGGCTGCTATCAAACTCGTTCATGAACTCAGTGAGAGCTTGTGTCTGATGGGGACCACAAACAACATAACTACTATTATCGAAGTTTAAATCGAAAGAACTTGAAGTGGAGACACAACAGAGCAAGCTTAGCAAGAGAAAATGCAAACGCACACGGGATTCAGACATGGTGTTTATGAAAACTTTTGAAGAGAATTATTTTGGTGTACGAAAAGTGAGAGAGAAGGTTGGTGGTATAAATAAAGATATGTCACCACACACAACTTGACTTGGAAAAAGATAGAGAGCTACGTGAAAGTCTTTTTATATTTTTGATTGGAGAACTTAATGGCGCTAAAGTTAGTTGATTTTTCAAACGTATAACTTGGGAAGACATCAGAAGACCCTACATGCGTCGCCCAAGGCCGATTGGTTCAAACGCAGCGATTGTGGTTGCGAATGTGAGAGTTTGCAGATGCAGATAGTTACGATTTTAAGTGTTACTAAACGTTTTGTATGACTCGTACAACGTTTGAAAATCGTTGCATTTGCGACTGGTTGATTATAAGATATTGCAGCGTTTTATTTGCCCAACCCTGATTTGTGGCATTTGTTCTGCTTCTGTGAAGATGTTTTGTGTTTTTCGTTGCATATTAAAGATATTATATATTTTTACTTTTTTACTTATTACATCTCTTGTGTTTCATTAGTATCCACAAAACTGTTAATGTTTTTAAAAAAATACATAATTTAATACTGTAAGCAATTCGAATTTCTTACTAGAAAATAAGTATGGACATATTATCAGTCCAAAACATTTACGAAGTCAGTCCATCTGTGATCTTAAGTCATTTAAGCATCATTATTAATGGATCCTTTTCAAATGAGTTTCTGAACTTTAATACATATATTGAATATTGATATATATGTATAAATATATTATACTTTATACTTTTAAGTATATCTATTATACTTTAAAGTATATTGGTATATACATTATACTTTAAAGTATATTGGTATGTGTTTAAAGTAATATATATACTATAAAGTATATATATTATACTTTAAAGTATATTGGTATGTGTTTTTAAAGTATATATATTATTATACTTTTCTTCTCTCATAATTATTTTCTGTAAGAAACTATGCTGTTAGATATCATCACAGGAATATATATGGGGTAGGAAAGGATAGGAGATTGGGAAAAAAGGACGACGAGCCAATATTAGTCCCAACAACAGTTTATTCTCAAAATAAAGGAACTGAAATGAAGTCACAAAATTCAAAAATCTACTAATTATAAAATAAACAAAGTCCCAAACATATCTACACACAGTCTCTCTCTCTCTGGCAAGACTTTGGGTTGGCTCGCAAAATATTTAATGAAACTATTTTTTGGTAAAACTTTTAATTTCAAAAGTATTTTTTGATGTTCCATGGATACATGTTTTGTATCCTACTCTGAGATTGGGTTGTTAACCTGTTAAGGGAAAAGAGTATCCACGAAGATACTTAGAGTCCACTCCTGATTCACGAGCCAATGCCACGCGCCCAGTTCTTGCAACCTACGATTGATTCATTGCAAATTAGTAGACATCAACACGATGCATACGTTATACAAGTAACCTACGTTTCTCAAACTGATTTGTGTTCTAAGCACAACAAGACATTAGAAAATGAATCAGGCTTTGGTTTTTGTTTTACCAGACTTATTTATTAGCACTAAGACATTGCAAGTTATAACATAGAGTAAGAGATGAAAACTAACTTCGCATATACCGTAGGGCTCCAACAACCTTTGCAGTGCAACCATCTTGTCAAGATCCCCAGTAAGCTAATTCCACAGCAAACAAATTTCAGCAACAAATACCAAAAAAAACAAAGGGAGAAAAGGATTTAAATGGAAAATTACACCTCGAATAGAAATTTAAGTTTATGATGAATGCAATTTACCTGCAAAGTAATAGTATGATCAGATACGTCAACAGCTTTAGCCCTGAAAATACTAGCAATGTCCAGGACATCTCTTCTCGCAGCAGCGTTCACAGCAATCTTAATCAGCATCAGTTCTCTTTCAGCAAATGGCATATGAGTAAGATCATGGACCTGCGGAAAACCCCCCACAAGATTAATAACTGCTTGGAAAGATATTGATACAGTTTACAAATAGCAAAAGGTAAAAGAGCAAAGGGTAGAGACATCAAGAGCATTCAAACTGTTATATATATAAACTATCATCCTACCTCATGCACATCTACGAGTTTGTAAAGTTGCTGCACCAATTTGCTGACTGATTCATCTGTCGCAGGAACAACTGTTGTAATGCGTGAAATTCCCTCTGTTTCAGCATGTCCTACAGCCAGGCTCTAAACCAAAAAAAAAAGATCGGTCAGTGTATCAGCAAAAACACTGTGTGTGTGAAAGAGAGAGAGAGATAAGGACACAATGCCTGAATGTTGTATCCCCTTCGAGAGAAAACACCAGTTACGAGATTAAGGACTCCTGGAACATCGTTTACAAGCAAAGATAGAGTATGTGACCGTAGTCCACTCGTCTGAAACATCAGAAAAAAATGAACTATTATCAATCAAACAAAACAACCTACGTCAGTATCTAAAAAATCTACATATATCTAATCTAGCAACAAGCTCACTTACATCTTCTTCGGTGAGAAGTCCCCAGTGGGCGTCAAGAACACGATGTACCATTAGGTCAGAAGCTTGCTCAACGGGATAAACATCTCCCTACATTTAAAAGCAAACAAAACTTTTAACATTGGGTGGGTGAATAGCAAACTTGTGAAAGATATTTAATTTAGCAAGGGGTAGAAAAACAAAAGGGTATTGATTTCTTTTAAGAGAAGAGAAGCACACACACCCCTGTTGTTTTTTCAGTTGGAGGAATCACAGCTCCCTTTTTGCTACCTCTAAGAACACTAGCAGGTGCTTGCTCCTTGAGATCTGGATAGGACGCTGCTGAAAATCGCCAAAATGGAGCAGTAGCACCCATCTTTTCCCTTCTCAGTGCTATCTGTTAATTAAAATCATCATCCCATATTCCCTAAATCAGTGAAAGTCAACAACATCTATGTGTTTATGTCCACTGAAAGATGCAACTATTACATACATTCATTAGAAAGCACAAACTGGATGATAACAATCCACTACCTTTCCTGTCCTGACAATCTCTCTGATCTGAAACTTTCTCAAATTCCTTTCTACAGCAATCATTTTCCCAGGATCTCCAGTTACCTGCAAGATAGCGTACAAAATGAATAATAAAGACTAAAATATGTAAATTAGAGAAACCCATTTTGTTTATCACATTTTCTCATAGTAAGGTAAAAAGAGCAATATGTGTATGATATTTGATCGTCCAACTATCATAAACAGCATTGAGAATATATTTACATAGTATGGTCGAGTGAAGCAACTTGTTCAAGAACTTTCTAGTTATATTAAGTTAGTGGGTAGTCAAATATATTTAAGGAGGTACACAATACACAAACATAAATTGAATCCTTGTCCCAAAACGAAGCTAGCATGTGGATCATCATCAGTCCAACCAGTCAACCACACTCGATAGAAATGTTCAAATGATAAACTAGGCAATAGTGTGAAAAACAAAACACTGAGAACAGGACAAAATCATAAGCAGACAGACGTACCTCAATAGTCAATGCATGTTCCGCAATATCTACAATTCTGGCTCGGAATGTATCAACTAGCCACATGATCTGTAAATCCATTCAACAGAAGAAGCAGGTAAATAAATGAAAAAGAAACTAAACTCCACCTCTAAGCTGAATCAAAGATTCAAAATCAACCACCTGAGTAGGCAAGGAAGGAAGAGTACCTGTGCCCTGGATTCTGGATGTGCATTCACTTTTACAAGCATTAACTCACGCTCCACTTGCGGCTCACTCGAGATATCTTCAACCTAATTATCAACTCAAAAGTCAATAAGAGATACTATAGATAAACTGTGATGTAGAAGAAAGCTACAACCTTGAGAACATTAACGAGCTTCTGAAGCTGCTCAATGACCTGCTGAAGCACCCTTTCAGTGCCAGAGACAACAATGGTGAACAAAGCCTTGTCTCTGTTGAGACCAACAGCAAGACTCTCGATATTGTATCCTCTCCTCGCAAAGACTCCTGCAATCCTATTTATCATCCCGCTTTCGTCTCCAACAAACACCGAAATGGTATGCTTCTTCACCCTGCTCCAATGTTACAATCATATCCAATGATCATGAAACACATAAAGATACAAACTTTACAATTTAAAACATTGTTGTTCACTCTACTTTGATTCTGGAGTTGTCAACGGAGCATCCGAGACCATCTTGTCTACGCTTCTGATGATTCTCTCTGTTCTCTTTCCTGTTTCGTTGTCACGGTTCGGAGATTTATTACCGGAGAGGTGAGAAGTCTTGGCCGGGAAGGATACACGAGTCAAGGGTATGAGAGAGGGGGAAGAATCGGAAGAAGCAGATCTCAAGCTGCGAAGGGAAGGGGGAGAGCTTGTAGAAATGGCTGCCATTGAAGAGACGAAATCGAAAGTTTGATGTTTTGAGGATTGAAGAAGGAATGATGACAGGCAGGTGAAAGTACGGAGACCACTCTCAAATGTGATAAGAGGTGGTTTTGAGCATTAGATCTTGTCATTTGGTTTATGGTTTAGTACCGGTTCCGGTTTCTGGGATTTTAAGTTTTGGTTATAGAAAACTATAAGAACGGTTAGAATATTTGTTAAATTCAGTTTAATTTCGGTTTGATTTTCGAATTTTAGTTTGGTTCTAATAAAAATATTGGATATTGGTTCATTTTGATCCCGATTCGATTTAATTTTTAAAATAATTTTAAACTAAAATAATTTTTGAAACAAAAATAATCTATGATTTAGATTGTCAGATTAAAATATTGGATAACTAAAATAATTTAATATAATTAAGATAAAGATTAGGTTGTTTCGGTTATTTTCAATATTTTTTTATAATGTTAAATATTTTTCTATGTGAAATTCTAGATTATGTATTTTTTGAAATTTTATTTCAAATGTTTGGATGTCTATTTGGTTTTCTGTCAATTTTAGTTTTTCGAAACTAAGAAAATAAGAACCATTAGTTGCGAATTTCGTTACGGTTCTTTTGATTTGGTTCGGTTCTTTGGGATTCAGATAAAACATCTGGTCTGTCCAAAAGTGGGGTCATACATTAAGTCTGTCCAAATGTGGGTCATACATACATAAACGTTAAAATGGCTTAAAAGAAAGCTCAAAAGGCCTCGACTGGATCATGCCGACACGTGAGCCTTATTCACTAGTATCTCTCAATTAAAAGGGTCTAAAGTTCCATCATTACAAGAAGTTTAGGGGTAATTTCATAATTTGAAAATTAAAATAATTATAGCAACCGAAATAAGTGGACAGCGATCAACAACAGTCCAAGTTTACGCGGGAGAGTTGCCAAACAATGATTGGAAGCAAAAGGTCAAAACCAAAGTCATAACATAACCTCCCCCAATAACATCACAATTAATCTTAATTAATTAACTAATCTCCCTCGATAATCCAACGCGCTTCCTCCGGATCTCACATAATCCTCACAGCTCAAACCAAACCAAAAAAAAAAATGTGATTCGATTTTTTTCCTTTTCCCCTCAGAAGAAAAGACGAAACCGGAATAAGATGGCGAACATCGCCCGACAATTCTCATCCGCCTCCCTTCGCCGCACGCTCAGCCGCCAGTTCACGCGCCAGTCGTCCCACGATCCTCGCCGCAACAACATGCGGTTCAGCTTCGGGAGACAATCCTCCCTCGATCCGATTCGCCGGAGCAGTACTCCTGAAGAAGGCTCCAACCGTCCTCCTCATCAGCTCGCCGTCCCCGATAACCTCGACGCCACTATGCAGCTCCTCTTCGTCGCATGCGGAGGAGACGTCGAAGGTGTTCGGGATCTGCTCGACGAAGGTATTGATGTTAATAGCATCGATCTTGATGGTCGTACGGCTCTTCACATCGCTGCGTGTGAAGGTCACGTTGAGGTTGTGAAGCTTTTGCTGACGAGGAAGGCTAACATTGATGCGCGTGATCGTTGGGGAAGCACGGTAATGTGGAAGTTTGACCTAATATTTATTTTTTATTTTTTTTTCGTGTGGTTTTGATCTGAAGTTTTTGGGGTGGGTGTTGTGTGGATAGGCAGCTGCTGATGCTAAGTACTATGGGAACATGGACGTTTACAACATTTTGAAAGCCCGTGGCGCCAAAGTTCCGGTATGCTTCTTGTTTCATTGATCGAGCTCTGTTCTCTAAGAGTCTGTCATGGGCAATAAAATGATGAAATATTTGTATTAACCCCAAAATTTAAATGGCTAATATGTGTAAAATCATTTTGCCTCTAAATTGTTTAAATATACACTACAAGAAAACAGGCGGATACTGACGGACAAAATCGTCAGAAGTTCGTCGGAATAGAGACAATTTGACGAATTTCTGACAAAAGTGATCGTCGGTATTATTTCGTTGGAAAATGGTCGTCGGTATCATTTCGTCGGAAAACAGGGGCACACTCTTTCGTCGGAAAGTCGTCGGTATATTACGACGAAATAGTATTTTTTGTTTTTGTCGGAATGCCGTCGGAAAATCGTCAAATTTGTCCGACGACTTTTTTGACGTCCGTCGGAATATAGCGTATTTTCTCGTAGTGATATAATACTAATCATTTAGGGGTATATTCAACATAACATTTGAGACAATTAGAAAATATTTGAATTTTAATATAAGTTTTAGATGATTTTAGGTGAATTGTGAAAGTTACATTGACTGTGACAAAAAAAAAAGTGAAAGTTACATTGCTTTCTAAAATTCTATCTAAAACCATATGATTTGGATTTTGATATTTTTTTTAACTATCAACTCTACCAAAAGACCTTTAAAATCACCACAAATCTTCTAAAATCTACTATCTAAAATATTTTAATAACAGTAGATGTTAAAGTACATTTTAAAATCACAAATTCGGTAACACTTAATTTTTAATAATTTTATATTTAAATAATTACGTATTTTATATGTCGCAATGCGTTAGTTACTTTTCTTTCTTCTTGGTTTTAGAAAACTAAAAGGACACCGATGGTTGTGGCGAATCCTCGTGAAGTTCCTGAATACGAGTTGAATCCACAAGAACTTCAGGTTCGGAAAGCTGATGGTATCTCAAAGGTAAGAGCTCTTTTTGCTTCACTTTCCCGTGGATGATGTTTTAGTTTTCCAGTTAATATGTTTTAACAAAATACTAGTCTTGCCAGGGAATATATCAAGTGGCTAAGTGGAATGGGACTAAGGTATCTGTAAAGATACTAGATAAGGATCTCTACAAGGATAGTGAAACCATGTACGTTTTACTCTTCTCTTAGATTTGAGTATAATATAGTCTAATTTAACACATAGGTCCAAGAGTGATTTTAATATATTGATCGTTGAAAGCATTTTTATGCTCTTTGTGATGCTGATATGTGTGAGCTCGAAAATATTAGAATCATAGTTCATGTAGTCTTTGGAATTGCGCATTTTTGGTTTGATTTCTTACAATTTATCTTCATTTCCTCTGTTTTGATCTCTGTTTATTTTTTTGATGTATTACCTTTGTTCTGAAATTGTATATTACTTACCTACAGAGAGGCCTTCAAACACGAACTTACTTTATTAGAAAAGGTTCGTCATCCTAATGTTGTGCAATTTGTTGGAGCTGTTACTCAAAACGTCCCCATGATGATTGTGTCTGAGTATCATCCTAAAGTAAGCTTCTCCTCTTTTGTACACCTTACAAGATTTGTCCCTCATTAAGCATTTTTTGGATTCCAGGTAATAATTTCTTTTGACTTGGGGGTAACTTGCAGGGTGACCTTGGGAGCTATCTTCAAAAGAAAGGACGACTTTCTCCATCCAAAGTTCTAAGATTTGCCCGCGATATAGCCAGGCATGTGCCCTTTTTTTAATTGCAAGATTGTATTCAAGTTTACATTGGTTTTACATGTCTTCTGAACAAATCATTTGGTTATTCTCAGGGGAATGAATTATCTTCACGAGTGTAAGCCAGAACTAGTAATCCACTGTGATCTAAAACCCAAGTAAGATAAACTAAATAAAGAAGAATCTCTATCTGAAATATTTAGAGAAGATACTTTGTTAACTAATTTTTGCAACTTCTTGTAAGGTGCCAGAAATATTATGCTCGATAATGGAAAACATTTGAAGGTGGCGGGATTTGGATCTATAAGTTTTTCAAAGCTATCATCTGATAAATCAAGACTCCTCAATCACGGGGCACATATAGATCTTTCAAGTAAGTTCCCTTATGTGCATGTGAGAAACTGTTTCCATTTTTTGATATACCATTAAGGATGATTGATTTCATGATCCAATTGTTTGCAGACTACTGTGTGGCGCCTGAGATTTACAAAGATGAAATATTTGACAGAAGTGTGGATTCATATTCTTTTGGTGTCGTATTATATGAGGTGGGTACCTTATGATTACCATTAAGGTCAAGTATTCGTGATAATACTGCTCCTCTAGATCTCTTGATTGATGCATCTGGTCTAGGTTTCCTTTAGATGGTCTCCAAAGCACTCCACTCTGTTTCTCAACCACTCTAGTTGATATGTTTTCTTCTGGCATTGAGGCCACCAATAAGCTTCTCTAACAAAATTTCATTCGACGATCTTTGATTAAGTTAATATTAAAAATTCTACAGATGATTGAAGGACAACCTTTCCATCCTAAACCCCCAGAGGAGGCAGTGAAGCTAATGTGTTTGGAAGGAAGAAGACCTTCGTTTAAATCCAAGTCTAAAAATTGTCCCCAAGAAATGAGAGAGTAAATGCACTTCTCTATCTTTTTTTATCAACTTTGTTGGTGTACAGTAGCCATCATTTGCTTGGGCTTGATCCTAATAACCAATCTCTTTCAACGTATTGTTTCAATTTTTATAATAAACAGATTGATTGAAGAGTGCTGGGATGCGGAAGCTGTTGTTAGACCGACATTTTCTGAGATCATAGTTCGATTGGATAGGATCTTTTTACACTGCTCAAAACAAGGGTGGTGGAAAGATACATTCAAGTTTCCTTGGTAAAAAAGTTCTTTCTCTTGACAACTCTTTATCATTTATATTTTAGAATTCAAGAGCCAAACTCTCACATTATTCCTTAAGTCTATTTCTAAAAACCAAATGGATGATTTCTCAGGAAATAGTAGAGAGAAGCGGGAGAGGTTTAACTCAGAAACTCAAAGAACTCAGCAATTCAAGTGCAATAAAAACGGTACAAAGAATACAAAAAGAAACGGCGTGCCCTCTCCCATTTGTCTATGTCTTGTTGTGTAAGAAAATGTATTACATCGGAAAGTACTTCATTGAGCTATATATAGACTTCTCTAATGCACAGAACTGAGCATTACGAAAATTACAATGTATCATATTCATACAAGTAGCACGAAATCTTTTCATTCTTGTTGTCTCAAAGTCGAAGGTCTTTTTTTAACTACGCATAATTCATATGCCAAGAGTCTGATCCTCAAGTCCAAAGAGCAACAAACTCATCAATGTTCTTGTCGGAAGTACCTCCTTCAGAGATAGCCTCACGAGCCAACACCTTTAACTTCTCAACATTCTTCCTCATCTCTTTCCCTTTCTCTCCATCCATAACCTCAACAACGCATCTCGCAATCTCTTCCTTACTCACAAACCCTTCTTCATCAGCCTTCACTCTAACCCCAATCTTCCACACATCTTCTATAAACTTTGCGTTCGTTGGCTGATCTGTCCACTGAGGCATCCCCACCAATGGAACCCCTAAGCATAACGCCTCCAAAGTCGAGTTCCATCCACAGTGCGTCACGAAACATCCAGTTGAGTCATGTGATAAAACCTCTAGCTGAGGAACCCACTTAGCCACCAATCCATAATCTTTCTCCAAAGCTTCTTCAACAAAACCAGACGGCAACTTGCTTCTCTCCGAATCTCGGACAGACCACAAGAAGCTGTATCCGGTTTGTTTAATGGCCGCTGCGGTTTCCTTCATCTGCTTATCACTCAAAGCCGCCAGTGTCCCAAACGCCACGTAAACCACCGACTTCGCTGGTTTACTCGCTAGCCACCTTAAGACAGACTCATCCGGCTCAGTCTTGAAATCTCCAAGGTCGTAATCTTTGTCTTCTAGCAACCGGTTATCCAAGAACTTGGAGGGAACCATCGGTCCAATGTTCTTCACCGGCCACTGATCACTCATCCATTTTACCACCTAGATAACACGTTCCACAAATAGTATTAATGAAACTACCCTTCTCAAAAACCAGAGCCGGTCCTAAACATAATAAAATGAAACATTCTCTATTGGTCCCAAAATATTAGTGGTTAATATGTATATATCATTTGGTTCTAAAATTGATTAAACTAAATATATGTATTTGTTGGGAACAAACGTGAAGAAAACAAAGAAATTTAGTAAAGCAAAAAAAATTGAATTAAATATCCGTTTAAAGTTTGTATATTAATTATGTGAATTATTAATTTTCAATATTTTATACCCGTATTTATAGTAGTCTCAAAACTCAATTTTTTTTTCTTTTAGAAAAGCATTATTATCCCTGTAAAAATATCTTTCCTAATCATAAAACGCATATTATACCCTCTAGATAACAGATCTATCTTCATCTGGTCCAACCTGGTGCACAAAAATCTAAGACACTTCTAAAATTAACATTGATCATACAATAATTGTTTCTCCCATGAATATCAGGCTATTAAAAACATGAAACCAAAACACTTAGATGTTCACCTTAGGTTCTAGCTGATCAAAAGTGTTGCAAAGAATCAAATCAGCTCGCCGCAGGTTAGAGAACTGGCTAACCACAAGTTCGAATAGTAGAGGGTAAGACCCCTTCTCGCGTGCGAAAGAAGGAAGATCATTTTGGCTTAACAATGGGAAGGCCGGAAACGATGCAAGCGTTGGGTTCTCGTGTCTATCATCGGGGACGTCGTAGGTGCCTTCGTTGATGTGGTAGTAAACAAGACTAGCCAGCCATGGTTGAGTGGAATAGGCTACTACGTATAGACCCAACTCCTTGGCTACGTCCAGTGCAAAGGGCATGAAGGGATCATAGATCAGAGCTTTTGGAGGGTTGCTCGTTAACTTATCCCTGCACAAATACATATATGATGTATACATGAGCATGACACTGATGCTAAATAATAATTTCATATCATATTCATAAAAACGCGCGTTGGCTAATTCTTTAGCTTATTAAATAAAAAGCTATATTCTTATGGCTTTTAGATCCTTTTTTTTTTCTTATTCTTTAAACTTCTTTAGCTTTCCACTTTTTTTTTTGTCTTAAAACAAACTTTACATGTCAAGCTGGAAAATTCGCTCAAAAACTTATACCTAGAGATGAAATCCGTGAGGCTGCGAGTAGTAGAGCTAATGAAACGTTGAGGTTCGTTGAACTTGGTTTGAGGGTGTTCGTGTGACAGGAAACCGTCGTGGATTGTGTGGACGGTGATGGAATAGACGTCGGAAGTGTAAGGTTCACGGTGGTTATTGGAGGCGATTACGAGTGTTACGGTGAGTCCCTTTTTGGATAACCGTTTAGAGAGTTGGATCATTGGGTTGATGTGCCCTTGAAATGGATAAGGAAACACCAGCACATGACCGCTTGCTTCACTCATTTTTGGATGGTTTCGTTAAGAGCCAAATAAACAATAAGTGGGTGATATGGTCTAATTCAAGTAGGCATCCTATATATATATATATAATTTATTTACATTGTTGGGGAGTTTTGTTATATACTCCCTCCGTTTCAATTTAAGTATTGTTGTAGAGTAAAAATTTTGTTTAAAATTAAGTGTCGTTTTATAATTTCAATACAAAATTTATTGACTTTATATTATATTATAATCTATTTTTCTATTGGTTAAAATATGGCTAGGTGTATTGGTAATGATGTTTTTATTTTAGAAATATGTAAAATTAAATGTTTTCTTAATTTGTGTGTCCAATTCTAAAAAGACAATTAAAACGAAACGGATGGATTAATATACATTTAGACTGGAGTAGTATGTTAGATAAATAGTAGAATGACTTACTAATTAAATTTTACTAAATGAATTAAATGACAGTTTTGAATATGCTAAAACCAATTTAAGTATGTGACTACATATTATTTTGTAATTTATATTTTAATACATCTAATGGATGTGTAGCAATATTACTCCAAAACGTAAAAATTTGAGTTTTGTGGAAATATAATTATGTGTGGAATAGGGAGAAGATGAAGCCATGAAGGTCAACTGATATATCGTAAGCATGGTATTAAGCGACTTCAACGAAGTAGTCGGACCAGTTATTAAAAGCAAAAATAAAATAAACTAACTTTTAAAATCTGTAAAAAAAGGTTAAGAGGTTGATTGTTTAAGATTTTAAAGTAATTTTTAGTTTTTGTTTTTGAAAAAATCATTTTTTAGACAATTGAGTTTTTACATAAATAGATTCGCTGTAATCTAGTAAAAGTTTTTCTTTAATAATATAATACAAAAGTAAGTTCTATAAAGAACAATTTTAAAACTTGTAAATAAAATAAAATTAGTTATTTAAAATTATTTTTATGTAAGGTTTATATTTTTTTTATAATCTACTTTTTCTTAAAAAAAAAACAAATCAAAATTCTCTTGGTTTTTCCCTACGACCAAAAAATAATTTTTTTTCAAAAAAAATTTCAATAATTTTAGACATATAAGTTATAGAAAATTAATTAACTTTTTAAGTCTATATATTGTAAATTTGTTACACTTTAATTTAATTTTGTGTTTACAAAATTTAGCTATTACCTTTATATACAATAGTTTAATAAAATATAAAAATATACTCACATATAAAAATTATGTCTACACATAGAATTAATTTTTATTTTAAAATGGATTTATGACATAAATATACATAGAATTAATTTTTATTTTAAAATGGATTTATGACATAAATATATGTATTATCAAATTTTTGTATCTATGTAGGAATTACGATAGTTTTATTTTGCATTTATATTTTTTAAATTTTATTAAACAATTTATATGTCTTTTGATGACAGTATTATTATGATGGGGTATTTTAAAATAAACATTTGACTAATATTTTTATTTTATTAATTTTAAAAGGAAAACCCAAAGGTAAAACCAACATCTAAAACAGCCAATCATGTTTTTCTAAAAACCAAAATCTACTGCAAAAGCAAAAATCAAAACTAAAAACCAAAATCTATAAATCAAAATCTAAAAACGAGAAACCAAAATCTAAAAACTAGTAAAACAATCATTGCCTAAATTAAAAGAAATGAACTTGTACCCATGAAATCGGTGATGCTACGAGTGGTAGAGACGGTGAAACGTAGAGGATCTTTAATCTTGGTGAGAGGGTGTTCGTATGAAAGGAACCGTCGTGGATGGTGTGGACGGTGATGGAGTAGTCATCGGAGGTGTAAGGTTCACGGTGGGTTGGAGGCAATGAGGAGTGAGACGGTGAGTCCCTTTTTGGATAAGCGTTTGGAGAGTTGCATCATTGGATTAATGTGTCCTTGTAATGGATATGGGAAAACATTAAGTGGCCGTTTGCTTCACCCATTTTTTCTAAGTTTTTTATTTGTCAAGAGACGCCGAAAACAAGAAGTGGTTCGCTGCTGCTAGTGCCGTGTTGTTCGTGTGCTCGCTGCTGTTCTCGGAGTTGAGGCAGGCCGTCTATGACCTGTTCCTTGGTCTCCTCTGGCGGTTGCTCTGACTTTTCCATCTCAGTCCTCGCCGCTTTTGATGTTCGTATTGCATCGTTTGTTCATTTGTGGAGGTTTCTTCCTCTCCAGTACGTCGGAGTTGCTCACCGGCTCTCCCACGTTGGCGTAACTTTGGCGTCGCTTTTGGAGCTAGGCTCGGTTCTCGGGTTTAGCGTGAGGCGGCGTTTCTCGATATCCTGTGGGTCATGGGAGGGATGGTTCGTCGAGGGAGCCTCATGTTTGGATATGTCATCCCAGCACCATTGTTGGGTCAGTTGGTTCGCAATGGTGGTCATATCCTTGGTCTAAATTGTAGGATTGGAAGAACAACATCAGAATGTGGCTCTCACTGCACCCGGTTTTTGCTATGGTTTGCATTATTTCTGAAGTCGAACTGCGTAATAATAGTAACAGTTAGAGATCTTGGTGGGACTACCCAGTGGGCGCAGCTAGAGCTTTCTGGTTAAGAGTAGTGGTCGGAGTTCTTGAAGATCAGTCTCCTACTGTCGGTGGTGGTTTGAAGGATTGATTTTCGTCGATTGAGGAGTGCAAAGCTGTCCAGAGATGGTATCAATCATTTGGAGCAGCGTTAGCGGGCAAGCCAATTTCTACTGCAGCGTGGTCTCATATATCATCAAAGATGTCATCTCCATTTGGCAATGCACTCATTTGGTCAAGCTTTAGCCTCTGCTTTGCCTCTTAGTTCTATGAGTTTAAATTGTGTGATTGTTCCTAAGGTCTCTTCATGTTGCTTTCCTTCTTCTCTTTGCCTATGTTGATTAGATTACTTTGCTCTGTTACTAGTGTCTGTGTAAAGTCTGTCAAAAGATCTGAAAATGGTATAAAAATTTAACATTTTTACCAAAAAAAAACAAGAAGTGGTTTGAATTCTTTGTATGTTCTAATTCTACTCTCATTATCTCTTATATATTAATTGAAAAAAACATTACAACATATTTTAATAGCCAATTAGAATCTTTAGAAAAATAAATTGGTACATTTAAATAAATATTATTTTTTTTTATTAAACTAACAATAAAATTGATAAAAAAAATAAAAAAATCAAATTTATTAGTAGTGTGCAAAACAATATTCTTCATTTCTTCCTTAAATAAAAGCTACAAAATTACCTAATATGATTAACATATATATGTCAATTAATGATTATGAATAAATAAAGATTTTATAACAATTTTTGTATCCTCTTTATTTTCTGTTTAATTTTATGTTATTAAAATAAATTACACATTCACATTAAGCATATAATAAAAAATTTAGATTTTTCTTATATGCTATATTTTTAATTTTTTAAAACGACTATAAATTACTAAAAATGATAAAAGTCCCACATTAAAAAATTTGTGATCAATGGTTTAACTTTTTTGTTAAAAGAAGATTTAAATAATCATAAAATCGTATGAATATGAAGTGTCCATTAATAGATATTCATATTAAAAATATATAAATATAAATTAATAGCATTTAAATTAAAATACATAAATATGTTAGTTTCGAAATTTGCACTGAAAAATTATTGTGACCTTAATATTTTAATTTTGATATTTCCATTGAAAAAATCTCACACTGAAAATTTTTAGATTAATGATTTAATTTTTTTGTTACAACAAATATAAAAATATTAATAAAATCATATGAGTAGAAAATCTTAATAATAAATATTTATATTAAAATATACTATATATCGATGTTAATATCATTAAAATTTAATTATATACCATATAAAATAAATAAATGATTGTTTTGATTTATTTACCAAAAACATTATTGTAAATAAATAGGAAGTATTGTTTTGGTTTATGTGTTGACTCTAATTAAATTCTATATATAATATGTAAATGAACAAAAAATAAACAATAATATGTTAATATTATTTTTATACATAATGTTCATCCCGCGCCAGAAGTAAATTTTAACCTACTATACTAGTATTTAGGATTCTTTGTAGTTTTGTCTTGTTATTTAAAATGTAAAAATTTCAGAGTATTTAGGATGCTTTGTAGTTTTATGTTTTTTTTATTAGAAGTAATTCAGTGTTACTACTAAATCTGTTTATTAGTAATGTAAATACCATATTAATATGTGCTTACTATTTATTTATTAAAGTTTAATGATTATAATTAATTATTAATAAAATCGAGGATTAAACTGTAAAATATAATTTTAACAGAAAAAAATTGAAGGCCATCATTGAAAAACCACGTCTTTATCTTTTTATTTTAAAAGTGATCCCTTTCAAAATGAAGGGAATTGTTAGAGATGCCCATAACGGGTGGGCAAAAAAATCGAACCGAACCGAATCAAACCGAACCAACCGAACCGAAACCGAACCAAAGTTTATTTCAAACCATTTGGTTGAAGATTTCTCCAACCCGAATGGTTCAATTTAAACCGAACCGAACCGAGAAACCGATGTGTTTCGTAATTATTTTGAATTAAAAATATTAGTAATACCAATATACTAAAATTCTAATACTATACCACATATTTTCCATTTTTCACTAATTAATATATATTCTTCTAACCTAATATGTATTTATCAAAATATTTGATGTAAAAAAAAAAGAAAAGTTTGTATGCTTGTATTTTGTATATGTAAACGTGGATGTTAAATCTAAATCTAATACCTAAAGCAAATTTTATTAAAAACAAAAGTTATTTTCCATAGAGTCACATAGAAGATGATTCATTATATACTTTTTAATAATTTTATAAGAGACATTACTAATGATGTTAGTTTTTTTTATTTTAGTTAACTTTCATTTATTTTAATTCTTATATACTTTTCGTGACTTTAAAAAAAAAATCAGATTTATATTGAATTTAATTCACATAGTTTATGTTTACATAATTTATGTTTTAAAACACAATTTCTCTTAAAAAATTAAACTAAAAAAAACCTAATTAAACTGATCCAAAAAACAAACCGAACCTAATATAAACCGAACCGAACATAAATCGAACCGAACCAAACCAAAATAAATATGGTTTATTTCAGCTGGAAAAATACTATAAACGAACTAACTAAACCGAACCGAACCGAAAAAATAACCAAAGTGCCCACCCCTAGCCCATAATAAAAACATGGAAGGAAATTGGTGGGCAGGCGCCATGTTTCATTGTTTCATCTTCTTTGTCTTTTGTGGAGCATGATTTTTCGTGTTATTAACTTATTATTAGTAACTAGAGGTTTCGTCCGCGCTACGCGCGGAAAAATGTTCGAGTCTTAATAAGTTTGAGATTGGATATCTGGTGATTAGATGTAAATCATGTCTATTAACAAAAGTCTCCGAGCAATCTCATGTATATATAATTATATATATAACTAATAAGTCAATATGTGACAAAAAAAAAAACAAACTAATAAGTCAATAATTTTTTTGACTACGATGTCCTATAAATATAAATTACATATAAGCATATAAAAAGTCTATTGCTATATTTCTCTGTAAATCTATAAAAGTAAGTGTTGTTACGATATTAGGGGTAAAATACTAACCTAATTGTTTGCTAATTTGACTGGTAGAATAGCCCTCTTATATGCACTCAAGCTGGGTTCGAACTCTTATATAATGATTTTTTGGTTTTGGTTTTTTTTTTTGGCTTCTTCTGACCTCCAGGAATAGGAAATGTGTTTATGTAATACTAATTTTGAATACATTATCGGTTTAAAACTGACTTATAGAAACCTGTCTAACATGTACATAGTTGTACATATTTTTTTTTAATTTTTTTGTTTTTTTTCAAAATAATTAGCTAAAAGTTATGAAAAATATACTAACACATTTTCATATGATCAATATTCCTTTAAAGGTATTTATTCAATTTTTGGATTATATCATTTATTTTTTCCATATAGCACTGGAAAATTTTGAGTTAGTTATTTTTTAAAATAAAATGTTCTGATTGTAAAAATATTAATTCATATATTGTCCACATGTATATTGTTCTATACTACTAAAGTTTAAGTATTGTTGTTTTTTTATTTATATCATATTAAATTTTTTGAATAATATGGTTAAATTTTTAATAATTATTAAAGAATAGATCAGTAACCCTCACTCCATGTATATAAATATTCCATAAATATAAATATTCGGATGACTAATTAAAAAGATTTAATTTTTTTTTAAATATGTAAGACGTACTTCAATTTCATTAGATCGGCATGCAATGCAGGTTTGTACTTTTGTTTGATTTAGGACATATAAGTGAGCGCAACAGTATATAATCTTCATATTTGTCATGTTTTGTGATCACAAGCTTATTTTTTTGTTGAGATCTAGATGCTTAATTATGATGCAACAAAATAAGTCTGGGTTGTGTGTCTGCTTTAGACTATATAAAGCTATGTGAAAGATTCTTTAAAATATTCTGAAATGAAAAATTAGTATCCAAACTGTGAATACAGATTCATGCCTATGGATCCACGCCCCTAACCATTCCTCATATCCTGTTACTAATCCTGATTCTGCATCTGAAGCCACTGATGTGCTTAATGTAGTAAGGAGACGACTCAGCACCTATAAACTAAGCTAATCCCTACTAACTATTAAAAAGTTCAAAATAAGATAAGTAAACTGGCTTAAGAGATCGTAAAAACCATAAAATGAAATTGTATTCAAGGAACTTAAACATAAAAGACAAAAGTCTGAAAGTTGAAATGAAAAAAACGCAAAGTCATTCAGAAAGCATAAAACATAACTCGAACTGCAGCAAAAACAATCACTGCGTATGAGGAGAGCTTGAAGCTATATCAGCCACTCTTGCACCGCTTGGCCTCATCTGCCTCAAGAATCTCAGCTGCTTTTCTAGCCCTATCACCCGCAGAGTTTCCAAAGCCACTGGAAGCACCAGGTTCCTCGGATGTTGCTGGAAGAGCAACTGCCAGTGGGAGTATCTTCGTTACAGTTATGGTCTGAGTCTTGCCTGAGAAATTGTGATCCGAGACTTTGACGATGAATTTGCGAGTCTGGCCTATCGTGTCAAGTAAAGCTTGCGGGATCGGCACACAATGATCAGCTCCAACTCCTTCATTAGACTAATAACCAAGCAATATGTACGTTAGGTCAACTAATACTGCCTTTCGGAATCCATGAATAGGCGATGGTCAGCAGTAACACAAATATGTATATGATGTATAATCAGGTAGGAAATTACCTCAAAATAAGTAGCAACCAATTCTGCAGCATGTTTCCCACTCAGCTCCTTGCCAGCATCGCCAAGAATGACAAAAACTGCTTGCTCACTCTTATCATAAACTGATATCTTTGTGAGGTACCTACAAGAAATCAAGATTAGCTATCAGCGCTGATAAAACATAGTTCAACTATGATCACAACACTTACTGAGGAACGCCTGTGATCTCAGTCTTCCAACACTTCTTATTGTTGCAAATCATAGAGGTATGACCTTTGAAAGCCTTGCTATTACATCCACCGCAAGAAATGTAATACCAAGGAGAACCCCGGACAACATCATCTATTGTTGCCGTGCATTCAAACCAAGCGACCTTCATCGTGGAAATTAAAATAAACCTCATTAGTTCCCATGCACATGCAAACGTATTTAAAAACATTAAAAAAATAAAAAAATATTGTACCTTTGAAGTTTCTTGCTTGATGTAGGTGAATAGCTCCTCAAGAGTCACTGCCTCCGGCTTAGTGACAACCTCAGCAGCAACACTATTAGCAATTTCTGCGTTAGAATTCAACCTGATGCAAATAAGCCGTAAGTATGTTAAATAATAAGCTGCACGAAATGTCACATCAACAGATGAATGATAATAACTGCATACACAAATCCCTACCATTCGAGATAGTCCTTGCTAGGCTGGACGTCGGAATCCATGAACACTCGAGATGAGGACATAGAAGTGATAGCAAGGGTTCCTGTTAATAACATATGAGTGAATGTGATTAACCGTAACATACTATATGATTGCTCACCTAACAATTAAAGTTTACTTAAGGTAGTTTTATAGAATTTCTCTAAGGTCTGAATAGGAACATGATGTTTTAAAGTGGAATGCTAACCTCCAAGATGCTTAGGATTCACTGTGGTGACCAGAAGAACGCTTGGAGTCCCTCCATACGATTTGAATTTCTGGCAGAAGTCGGATGCAGCCTGGTCCCATAGATAGAGCTTCATCACTGGTCCGCTACATAAGACAAAAATATTTGTTAACAATAACACAAAACGAAAGAGGCTAAGGTTGGAGAAACATACTCAAGTGCCTGAACATGAACACACAGATGCCGTTTCTCTGCTATATCAGCTTCGTCAAGAACCATGTGTTCAGAGATAGTTTGCCCATTCACCAGCTTCATGTGGCCAACATAGTCTGAGATACCAAAATATAAACCGTATACATCAATCTTATACTATAGTAATATAACAAACCCGTCTATAATTATACTCTCATAATTTAACAAACGTATCTATAAGATCAATTATACTCTCATAATTTAACAAACGTATCTATAAGATCATCATCAGTAGCTCAAATATAAAAGGTAATCTAAATAGTTCAACATGGCTTACCATAAAGATCACCCTTGGAGTCACAGTTGGCCCTAAACTCATCGTAGCTGTGGAACCTGAACCTATCTACTGGAAAGAGAACCGGAGGATTCTCAAAGACCGACAAAGAAGAATTCCAAGAGAATGAAACGGTGGCGCTATGATCAGCAACCCGATACTGAATTTTGCTTCTGGATCCGAAAAAGTTGGTCAACTTATAGACGGAACCAGCTGAGAGATCAAATGTTCCTACACGACCAGCCGGAACAAAACCCTGAATAACAGTTCCCTGTCGATAAATCCAAATCATTAATTAATTAATACACTATCTCAGTCGTGCAAAACCAAACAAAATAAGTAAAAAATTGGAAACAAACCTCTTCGTCGATAAGGAGCATCTCTTGACCAATGAGAATTTTGGTATTTGGATTTCGAGCCTCCCATAAGTGAATCAGCCGGAACCTCAACTCGGCCTCCTGTGGGCCCAGCGAAACATCCCTGAACAACATCACTTGGTCGCGATGAGCGGATGAGAGACCGGTGGTAGCTTCAGGGTTCATCGGGTTGGCGGTTCCAACAGACGCATGCGCGCTAGGAGTCATCGCAGTCGCAGAGGAAGCAATAGACTTTCCGTTTGGCTTAGCAGACGCAGAGGAGACGACAATAGACTTTCCGTTTGGCTTAGCAGACGCAGAGGAGACGACGGTCTTCTTGCCGGACGTGCGTTCGGTGGAGGATGAAGAGTTACGGGTAGGCTCCATCGGGATGAGTATTTGAGAGAATCGTAACAGCTTTGATGGAGGCATGAGATCGGAGAAGAGATTTATAAATAGTAAAACAGAGAAGAAGACGAAAAGAATCCATTAAATGGGTTAAAGCAAGATTTGATTAGAGAAGTTAATGGTGAGGAGGTTTGATTACAAAAGCTAGTGGTGAAGTTACTCGTCGATTCGGATTTGGAGAGGTGAGAAACGGCAGAGATAGAAGTGGAAAGGAAGGTGACGACGCAATTGAGGCTACGACATACGACGCCTAACTCATCAACCACCCATGGGCCATCGCCTACAGAAAAACAGGCCTAATACACATAAGCCCAAACCATTAAAATCAACAAATAAAACGGGCCGAAAATACGAACCCAAACCATTGTAACCTCGTAATGACGTGGCCGTTTTGTGTAATATGACTGGTTGAATATATCATCCGACGTAGACACCTCCATAGAGCCTTATATGCTGCTTTTAGTATAGTTTTGATTTACTTCAAAGGACTTCAAAAGTTGTGGAGCAGCTTAAAAAGAGCTATGGACAAAAAGGCAAGGTTCTCACTTCTCACGTAGTATTATTTCAGCCTTTAAAGGTTATAAAAATAAAATAAAAGATAAAAGAGAAGAAAATAAAATAATTCAAGAAATCATGAATACACATGCCAAAACACTACAACATGTGTCATATGATATTTGATCCATTTTTATTTTAATATTAAAGTTTGAATATAGAAATAAACATAGTAAAATTATATGCTCACAAACTTTATCTTGTGGTGGAAGTCATAGAGTCTGTTGTTATTTTGCTCTCATTGTGCTCTCTACATCAGCAAGACCATTCTCCAAAGCTTTCACCAGATTTTCGAAGTAGGTTTTGGTTACTATAGTTAGACCAGTCAATTTCCTGCGGAAATCACTGAAATCTTTAGACGGTTCTTCGGTTTCGCTGACAAACTGTTTAAACTCCACTTCTGCACAATCATGAAGCCTCTCCAAACCAACTTGAGCCTCCGCTTGCAAATACTCGAAAAATTGTTTCTTGGCATGTTCATGTTGAGGAAGGTAGTATCCATATGCAAATGTCCATTTCAAGACCCTCCTACACTCGATGATCTGCAATCGTAAAATGAATCACATAAAGTCTCACTTACTGTCTCAATAACTAACTCCCAAACGAGAATTATTGCAAGCTTTTACTAATAACACTTTTAAGAGAAATCACGCTTGCTATTCATCGATTCAACAAGATCTATCATGAAAAATATAATTATGAAACCGTGGCTGTAGTCTAGTTTTCAGTTAACCTTAACATTTCACATTATATTCCATTCTGCATAAAGATTAAGGAAAACAAATATACAATTTCTACACCAAGTTATAAATTAGTCTTAGTTATTTAATAGTATATATCTACTAACCTGAAGCCATGCATCTACAATGAACTGAAGCTGAGCTTCTGGTGTGCTGTGTTTGTCACTAAGCTGCTTAAGTTGCACCGATTGCAACTTCTCCAGGTCTCTCTTAGCCGTTAGCCTTGACGATTGATTACTTACCCATCTTTCATAATAATGCATGTATCTACGCAAGGCAGTTTTGGCCATTTCTCTCTTGTTTTCAGCCTCATCATCACCCTTAAACTTGTTGCAATCCTCAGGACATGGATATGCACGAAGACAGATCCAACAAAACTGAAAACGGCAAGGCGCTGAGCATGTCATGTGGCTGCATCCCTGGTTCTTCTCGATATGACGCTTGCATTTGGGACAAGGCTTTGTATTGGCTAGTATCCAAGTCGTGTTCTCGGATTCATCATTGTTCTTGAATATCCACTTCGCCACCGTATCGCAGTCCACAGGACGGTGAGCATCTTCACTACAGTTCCAACAAAAGTCATTAGAACACAAACAAGAAACGTCATAGTTTTCACTTCCTCTTCCAAAATCAACCGCGTATTCGCACCCTGGTGATGGACACCACTTTATTTTTTTCCCGCTGGATTCAACATAAGACCTAAAGAAATATCTATAATACTTCTCCTTATACTCTTCATTAGATATGAGCTTATCGATCATATCTTGACCGACCACAGCAGAACAAGAAGGCTCAGGACATGTAACCATCAAACAGCCAGGACCACCGGTGATTTTTGCAGTGATGTAACCGTTCCAACAAGTCATGCAATAAGGATGACCACAAGAAACTGTTGCAATGTCCTTTTGAAAATAGGACTCAAAGCAAATTCCACATATAATATTCATTTGATTAAGATCAACGACAGGCTCCTTCACTATACCGACGGTTTTACGAACTCTCTCTTCATCGGTAAACCATTCATCTTCCACTTTACTAGCATTCCACTGATAGTGAAGAAGCAGAACGATCGCTTCAGCTTGGCTTATAGAGAGAAGCGTAGAAACTTGTTCGATATCAGTCCTTTGATGCTCGTGAATATCTTCTTCCTTGAGTATGACGTAACTTAGCTGAGATGCAGAATCGTTGTCATTGTCTTCCTCGGCGAATCCAGGATCAACGTCGTCACTGTATAAATTATCTTCACCTGATTCAATATCGAGCATGACATCATCATCCGAATAATCCATGATCGATGGAGAGACAATAGCCCCTAAACGGTTTTGAGATTTATAGGAAGCAGACAAAACCCAAACCCTGTTCTTCTGTCTCGTGATAATTAGGGTTTCACTCTTCTCTTTTGGTGGGGGCTTACGAGTTCTCGTTTTATAAGTTTCCATTTCCACGTCGTATAAATATTTATCCAATGAAACTTCAACACGTGGGACGCATTAAGTTTAAGTAACGACTGAAAAAAGGAAAAGTCACAAACTGAAACGTATACAAGAAGAAGGAAATTGGTATAGATTTTGCTCAAAAAAATCATAGGTTTAAGAGCAAAACCTATGGTTTTTAAGTCTAACTAAAAAGTATTTGCTCTACGGAGTTAAGTCTAACTAAAAAAAAACTATATATGCGTCATCAGATCTGACAGACAAACAATTTTCATTTTTCGGAAAAGAAAAGGTATATTTTGGACTATATCTGAGTGAATTAGTTTAAGCAATGCTAAAGATATTCAAGACCTTTGTTCAGAAACTATATGTTTTGTTCTAAAACTATAGATTTTCACTATTATCAACCAAAATTTAATACAAAATACAAAATCTTTGAAAAAGATTACGAATACACCAAATATTATATTAGCGCAACTTAAACGTACCATACGTAAAAGTTGGATGGACCATAATCGAGTAATGCTTGACACAAAAATACGTAGTGTGGGGTCTGGTAATCCAGTACAACTTTGCAAACAATATAAGTTTACATCAATGTTCTTACACCCGATCCGGATACTGAATCACTCACCAGATTATTGGATCACTGGATCGACCGCGTCGTTGATTTAAAAAAATATATTTAGAAAATATTAAACTTAATTTTTTTATTTTTATTTACAAGACTGATATATTATTATATAATAATTTTAATTTATTCATTAATCCACGGTTCATCCACGGTCGATCCAGTGATCCAACAACCCGGTAAATCGTCCCGGGTTTAAAAACATTGCTTGTGAGAGAAAACATGTACGCGGACGACTGTTTATGGGTAATGATATATGTGGGTGTTTTTCAAAACCAACCCATATTTTCAAGTCAAATCCAAAACCAACCCTTTTTTTTTTGTCCATACTATTCATCAATAAAATTTCCATACTATCCTTATGTTTTTGAATTATTCACAAAATTGCCATTTTTATTTATTTTTTTATTAATTTCGAAATTAACAAAAAATCAAATACACCCTAACCATTTCTTCTTATTTACAAAAATGCCATCATCATCAATTTTTCCAACCACCATGAACCACCATTTTTGAGCTCTAAAGCTCTAGAATTCAATTTTCAACCACTTTTTTTCTCATTATAACCCAAAAAACTTCATTTTCTCTCATCTCCTCTACATTTCCATCTAAAAAACTCTCATAACTATCATTTTCATAATCACAAACTTCATATTTTCGAGTTTCTTCATTAGTGAATCGTTAAAGATGCTTCTTTTTGCTCATATTTGGAGTTTGGACGGTTGAAAAGGTTGGAAACAAGCTTTACACATGAAAAATGTAACTATTTACATGGTTTTCGTTCTTTTTCAGATCTGTGTCGCGACGGTAGACTGTTTTGTATGTCTACGCCTCCGTGGAGACTTACGATGCAGTCTATTTGTCAACGCACGGGTTAGTTTTGCAATTGAGCAGACAAATTTTTTTTCTAACGCAGACTTCCCCAGTAGTCTCCGTCTTTACCTTTGACAACAAAAATAAAACTTTCGGTAGACTTACTAAGACGTCTACCTAAAAGAGGTTAGTTTTTCATTTGACCGAACTTTTGACTTTTCAAAATAGACTTCAACGGAAGTCTACAAAATGTAGACTGCCAACAAAGTCTATAAAAGGTCAGTTTTGCATTTGACCAAAACTTTGACTTCGTGGAATAGGTTAGTTTTGTGTTTGACCAAAAAGTTTAAAAAGCAATCAAAAATTTATTAAATTGTAGACTTCATATGCAGTCTTCTTATCTTAAAAAAAAAATGTAGACTGCGTATAAAGTCTACTTTTTTATTTTGGTCAAATGCAAAACCAACCCGTCGGATTTGAGAGTAGACTTCACAAGAAGTCTACACACCCGTAGACGTTCATTTTAATCTACTGATTTGAAGTCAAACTTGGTCAATTGCAAAACTAACCTCTTTCAAAAAAATTCAAACATGTAGACTGCATATGAAGTCTAGTTCTGAAAGTCAAATCTTGGATGAATTCTGGTCAATTGCAAAAAGTAACCTTTTTAAATTGTAGACTGAAATGAAAGTCTACATGTACAAAATTACAACTTTTATTCAACTATAGAAAGCAACCCGTAAAATGGTCAATTGCAAAAACCAACCCAAAGAGTAGACCTATTTGACAGTCTACGTCTGTAAACTGAAAAGAACGTCAACATCTTCAGAGACTAAATATTAAGTCTTCATAGAAAAATCTATAAAAATGTGAATTTGTGTATTATTCATTAAATTTTTTCTAGTTTTTTTGTTTGACAGTGTGTGTTAGTTAATCCTAATGGGTTTGAGTGATTTTGAAAATAATTTTTTTTTTATAATTATGAAGGTATAATTCATTTGATTTGACAATGTTGTTAGCTAATAATTGTAGACGTATTTCTAAGTCTTCGTTTATAGTTTTGCTAGTAAGGCTGAGCTTGTTTCAAAGCTGAAGTCGGTGACTGTGGAATATAATTTTACATTTTCAGCATATAAGACAACAAAAACTCTGTATGTGGCTAAGTGTCGTGTTCAAGGATGTGGTTGGAAACTTAGAGCGAGTGTGAAGTATGGGCCAAAGACATTTTGGGTGACAAAATATTCGAAAAAGATGAAGAATCGGAAAGGTTGAAGAATGTTCCTTGTGCATGATGGCTGTACACATGGTAAACTTCTTGAAATGACACAAGAAGATTATGATCTGGACAACAAAATTGAGAAGATGGTGCTAACCTATTCCTTACCAAACATCATTTAAAACAAATGACTCCGAATAGGAATATACTCCTCTTATGCCTGTCACGAATAATCGACAAGTACGGAACTTGATCGAGTTATCTAAGACACACTTTGTACGCCTTTGTGTATCAAGCCTGCGCCAATACACTAAAAAAATTTGGATTGACTATATGTTAAATAATAAGTGTAGACGTTTTTGTAAATCTACAAATGTAGACTGCAGTTGAAGTCTACGTCGTAAATTCTATTAAAAGTGTATTTGTGTATTATTCATCATATTTTTTCATGATTTAATTATTTTACAGTGTATGTTAGTAAAATTTTAATGGTCTTGGATGAATTTCACAATTTAATGTGTTATAATTATACACTTGATACTTATTGCAAATTGTTTTGATTAGTATTATTCTTGAAAATTTTTGGGAAAATTTTGTATAGATTTTCTTCTTCTCACATGTGTGTTAGTTATTATTTTAGCTTATGGTGGTTTTACTTGTTTGGTTGGTTAGATCTTGTGAAAAAATTGATATCTAACAAAAAATTAATAATATCATACAAGTGAAAACAACTAAAAATGAATACAATGTTTATAGATTATGCATTAAAAAATTATTTAAAAATTAATATTTTATTATGAAAGTTATTACAGAGCAATATATTAAAAATTATTCTTGAGTATGTTTGATTTTTCATAATCTTGATGCTTCAAATAAAGTCTTGGAAAAAGTACCTGCCAAATAAGATAGAGTTATGAGAAAAACATAAGATAAAAAATAAAATCATATTTTAGTAGACTTTTTATTAAGTCTACGTAAAGTTATTGTTTAGTAGACTTTAGTTGAAGTCTACACTAATGGAAAATTTTCATATTTAAAAGTGTGCATTTAGAAAATTTGAAAATACTTTGTTCTGGAAAATATTTCAAAAATGGTTTTTTGTCATCCTTGTAACAAAGCAAAAAGATAATGTATGAATCTATAAATTTAGTTCATTATAAACACAAAATATCTTATAATGAATATATGGAAAGCTTACATTTTTGGGAAGATGATTTGAAAATATTGGAAGAGAATACCTGCAAAATAAAATAAAATTTTAAAAAATAAGATAAAAATTAAAATCATATTTGAGTAAACTTCTAATGAAATTTGCTTAAAATTCAAGGCTAGTAGACTTCATTTGAAGTCTACCAGCCGTAAGTTTTAAGTAGATTTCAAATGAAGTCTACTCTATCAAAAAAAATAGATCTGAAAAATAATACATTAAAAATATGAAATAAGTTTAAATCTAAAAAACTTTTAAAAATATGATTTAATAGACAAAATAGTTATAAATTAAAGACATATTAATATGAATTTTAATATGTAACTTTATTTGAATATAAATACTAGAACACATATTTTAAATCTATAGATGTAAACCTTACATTTCTAGGAGGAGAAGAGAACAACTATGGAAGAAAATACCTGCAAAATAAGATAAAATTATTAAAAAACATAGAAAAAAAATTAAAGTCATATTTTTGTAGACTTCCAATGAAGTCTGCTTAAACTTTATGGTTTAGTAAACTTCATATGAAGTCTGCAAGCTTTAGTAAACTTCTTTAGAAGTCTACACTGTCTGATAATTTTCAGATCTGAAAAAATCTATATATTTTGAAATGTGAAAATAATTTTAAATCTGAAAATACTTTACATAATATAATTTATAAGGTAAACTAGTAGCAAATTAATGTAGAGAGCTTGATCTATAAATTTATTTGAATATAAACATGTAAATACATATTTAAAATCTATTAATCTAAAACTTACATTTTTAGAGGAGATGATGAAATCCATGAGTGATAATACCTACCAAAAAAAGATAATATTGTGAGAAATAAACATAAAATACACATTTAAAATCTATAGATCTAAAACTTACATTTTTTAAAGGAGAAGATGAAAACCATGAATCATAATATCTAAAATGACAAGAAAATATTGTGAGAAAGACTTGAGAAAATTTTAGAGAGAAAGAAGATAATGAGAGAGATTTAGAAACAATTGAGAGAATTTTAGAGAGAAGAGAGAAAGTTTTAGAGAGAAGGGAGAGAGTTTTAAGAACTTGTGCAGCCACTTTAGAGAGAGATTGAATAAATTTTGTTTATATAGGGAGACAAAAATGTAACTAGGTTAAAATTTACGATACTGTAGACTTCGTTTGAAGTCTACTAAAATTAAAATTTTGGAGTAGATCTTACTATAACATAGTAGACCTTTTTGGAAGTCTACTATAATAATTTAATTATTGTTGTTTATTCTTTATTATTTTAATAATTTTAATATATGATTTATTAAATTTATTTCTTTATTTTTTAATAGTTATAGTATATGATTTCACTTTTTTATTCTTAAGGAACTTAACTTAGTTTAAATATAATGATTTTTTGTAAAACAAATTGAAAAATATAGACTGAAAAAGACGTCTTCAGATAAATAGACTTTATTGTAGGTCTACGAAACCCTAAACCACAAATATCAAACCCTAAATGTTTTGCTTGATAATCAAAAAGTCTCATTTATACAAAATATAAACTACTAAACATTAATATGCAGATTTAAGTTAATAAAACAAAAAAAAAAACAAAATCTAAAATCTAACCCTATGAAATCAACTACTAAAAGACATAACATGTTAGAACCTTTTGTTTCTAAACTATGAACATAGTCTAGCACATGATAACCAAATTAGTATATATTCTTCAAAATTGTTCGATTATATGAAATTTTAATTTATTTACTTCATATTATCCATTATATTGATGATTAATTAAAAATATCACAATAATTATTTTTATACATTTTCAAAATTAAATTAGTAGACCAAATTAGAGTGTAGACTACAAAACAAGTCTATAAAGTAGACTTCGTAGGAAGTCTATATATATGTAGACTTCTTTTATTACGTGTAGACTTCCAAAGGATAGAAACGTAAAATACATTTATGTTTTTTGTTTGGTCATAAGGGTGAAATAGTACTTTCACTACTCCTTTAGGTTGGTTTTGCATTTGACTGAAAGTGGGGTACACTTTTACATTTGACTTGAATATTTGGGTTGGTTTTAGCAAATGTCCCGATATATGTTGAGAGGCGGATCCACGTGTATGTGTATAGAAGGGTGATCAGCTAGCAACACATCTTACTATGGCTGATCCCTTAAACCAGGTTCGACTCTACTCTACTGCCTATTTTACTTCTTTTTGTCTGGATTTAAAGTCCATTTAAATTTTGAACCATGTTTAAAAGGATCCTGATTCCTGAGTACGCCACTGTATATGATGATGTATTGATGTTAAAAAAGGAATTTTTTGTTTAGTGCCTAAACCTCTAATTCGTATGGAGACTTTAAAATTAGTGACAAAATCTCTAATTATATGGAGGCCCTTCACATAAGATTCATTCTTCTTCCTCGTTCCTTCTTTAGAATCAGTTGCTTTTGACTTCATTCTCTTCTTCTGCATCTCATCAATTATCTGAATTTTGTTTTATCAGGTTTGTTTAACTAGAAGATGGTCCGAATTTGGTTTTATAAAAAACAAAGGCATTCCACATTTTTTGTTTTCTACAATTTTTTCGGTGATCTTGCATTGAATTTCTAATCTATTATCTAAATAGAGAATGGAACTGAAAATGATTTACCTTGATAAAACATGTTTTTCTTTGCACGTTATTCTATAATATGAGTTTCAAAGGCTAAGAAAAAAAAAGTGGTGGAACGACCCGACCCAAGTATTATGTATGGATGGCCGACGGAAAAATTAAGTCCGCAGAGGAATTACATTTACCATAGACCAAACCTGAGCAAGAGGACTTGAGAAGCCTCGAGGTGCCTCCTCAGTGAGAGGAGGAGAGAGCTAGCTTGAAAAAGATATCTCAAACTCTGGAAGAGAGCTTTCATCAAGCTCCAATAACCAAAGAGAGACCCGAGAGAAACTATCAAAACCGTCAGATAGAGCAAGAAAACCAAATTTACTGTTCTCTAAATTTTTGCCAAAGCAAGATCAGGGCTTCATAAGTCAAAGAAGAGTGCAAATTCTAGTATGCTAAATAATTATTAGGAAATAAGGTTTAAAAAGTCACAGATTCTACATCCTTGCCACAAAAAAAAAACATAAAACACAGATAGTACTTGAACCAAGAGATCTCAGTGATCACTTGGATCTTTTTAATACCATTATACCAACTTTTGTCTTTTATTAGAGTCTGTTGCCGATTTGGTCTCATTGGGTTCCACATCAGCAAGACCATTCTCCAAAGCTTTCACAAGATTTTCGAAATATGTTTTGGTTACTTTAGTCAAACCAATTAACTTCCTCCTGAAATCTTCGAATTTTTTAGAGAAATATTCAGTTTCGTTGACGAGCTCTTTGAACTCCAACTCTGCACAATGATGTAGCCTCTCCAAACCAACTTCAGCTTCTCCTTGTAAATACTCGAAAAATCGTTTCTTGGTACTTTCCTGCTCAGGAAGGTAGTACCCATATGCATATGTCCATTTCAAGACCCTTCTGCACTCGATGATCTGCAAACGCAAGATCAAGTACACGAGCCACAGATTTTCTTTTGAGAAAAATGTTATAATACAAACCAGCTAGAGCCTCATTACTAACTCTCATATATAACGTTTTTACTATTCACTCCTTTTCTTTAGTTAAATAATGTTTTATGCTCATTGGTTTCAAGAATTAAGGTTTTAGAAATATATTTTTTTGAAGCCGACATGGATCTACGTACTTCCGATCTTATTCTATTCCAACCTTCCATATTCTACATAACTTGTCTTCAGTTAAATGTTACCAAAGTCTTGGTTATTTAAATACATGTATCCGCTAACCTGAAGCCATGCCTCTACGGTGAATTGGAGCTGAGTTTCCCGTATGCCATGTTTGACACTAAGTTTCACAAGCTGCACCGATTGCAATTTCTTCAAATCTGCCATAGCCATTACCCTCGAAGATTGATTTCCCACCCATCTTTCGTAATAATGCATGTATCTATCGATTGCCTTTTTCGCCATTTCTCGCTTAACTTCAGTCTCACCCCTAAAGTTGTGGCAAGACTTGTGATTATTCAGTGGATCCAGACAAGCCCAACAGAAGCTATGTTTGCAAATGGAGCATCTCATATGGTTGCATCCTTGGTTCTTCTCGATCTGACGTTTGCAACTAGGACAAGGCTTTGTATTGGCAAGTATCCAAGTCGTGTTCTCGGATTCATCATTGTTCTTGAATATCCATTTCGCCACTGTGTGGCAGTCCACAGGGCGGTGAGCATCTTCACAGCATTTCCAGCAAAACTCATAGGAACACAAACAAGAAACATCATACTTTTCACTCTCACCTCCAAAATCAACAGCGTATTCGCATCCAGGTGACGGGCACCATTTTATCTTCTTCTGGCTCGATTCGATATAAGACTTAAGAAAATATTTGTAATACTTCTCCTTATCCTCTTCCTTGGTTATAACACTATTGATCATATCTTGACCAACCACAGCAGAACAAGACGGCTCTGGACATTGAACCGTCAGACATCCCGGACCATCGTTAATTTTCGAAGTGATGTAACCGGTCCAACAAGTCTTGCAATAAGGATGACCACAAGAAACCGTTGCACTATCCTTCTGAAGAAATGAATCAAAGCAAATCCCACATTCAATGTTCACTTTGTCGTTAAGATCAACAACTGGCTCCTTCAATAAACCTGCGCTTTCACGGACTTTTTCTTCATCGGTGAACCATTCATCTTCTATTTTACTAGGACTCCACTGGTAGTGAAGAAGCAAAATGATCGCTTCGACTTGGCTTATAGAGAGAACAGTAGAAACTTGTTCGATATCGGTCCTTTGATGCTTGTGAATGTCTTCTTCGTTAAGAACTACGTAACTTAGCTGAGATGTGCAATCCTTGTCCATATCTTCCTCGGCAAATAGAGGATTACTGTCGGCTGCGTCGTCACTGTATAAATTATCTTCACCTGATTCATTATCGAGCATGCCATCATCATCAGAATAATCCATGATCGAGTACTGGTGCAAAACCCTAAGAAGATACGTAACTAAATCCCCTTTTCTTCTCGGAGGCTCGGGGCTAGGGTTTAGCTCAACGAAGTTCTCTCTTTTTTTTTGTGGCTGACAATCTCTCTCTTCTAGTCATTTCACTTTAATATAGGCTCCACGTAGTAGAACCAATCATTTATGTACACGTGTAACTTTTAAAGCTTTCAGTAACGTCTAATAACGAAAACTCATAAGTCCCAACCAGTAGCCGTTTGCCACATGTAACTGATATGTTATATAGAAGTACCTAAAAAGCAACACTATTATAATTACATTTTTGAGATTTTGCTAATGAAAAATATCCTTATATTTAGGTAAAAGCCACGATTTTTTTTAAGGATTTTTGGGTATACAGATTTTAACTAGTCAATTGTTGGTTGTTGTTAATACTGTTAATAGAATTTAACCTTCAAGGTCTGTATATGATATTCAAGATTTGGTTTTGAAACTAGTAGACTTTCTTATAAAATACGTAAATGGAGGTTAACGAAAGAGATTAATAAGAATAAAAAGTGATTTCTTGGAATGAATTTGATTTTCAAATCAAATTCAGATGAAGTGGCATGGATACATAAAAATATGATTTTTTTTTGAACACACATCAAAATATGATTAAATATAAACTTTTTGGTGCAAAGAAGAAGACACACGAACCTAATTTATTAATGGAATAGCTTGTTCATTTGCCTTCTTAATGAGCATGAGGAGAGATCTGAATAAATCATCTTTCAAACCCTTCCTCTTTCACTAGTTAATTGTATTTTTGGTTATCCATGCGTATTCTTTCTAGATTGGACTTGTAAAATAATGGGTTGTTTTACTCATTATAAGTTTTAACACATCAACACTTTGTATAAACATATGTGATTGAAAAGCTTGTAACAAAAAAACTATTGCTATAATCTCACCTAGTTTTCCCAAGCAAAAAGCAGGCTCGTATTAGCAAACACCAGTGACGTCTCTAATTTATAAAAATATAAGTTTTCTTTCAATTGGCATTTAAGAAGAAAACAAATATCCAACAAATAAGAACACAAAACTTAACTTGGTTTCTCTATTTTTCAATCCCCGAAAAATCTCTGGCTCTAATTATTTTCACGTTGTTCATACCAAAGCAAACTTCAAGAAAAAACAAACAGTTACATTATAAAATTCTTACGTTTCTGGAACTCCCAAAACACTTTATTAAGCATATCACACATTGGTACGAATAGTTTACCTAGCAATTTTAGCAACAAATTCATCAATATTCTTATCAGAGTTTCCTCCTTCAGCCAAAGCTTCTTTTGCAAACTCCATCAATCTCAGAGCGTTCTTTCTAATCTCTTTCCCTTTCTTTGACGTCTCCTCCATAACTTCTCCAACACATCTCACAATCTCTTCCTTTGTCACGAACCCATCTTTATCTGCCTTAACCCTAACCCCAACCTTCCACACATCCTCTATAAACTTGGCATTTGTCGGCTGATCGCTATAAGCTGGCATCCCAATCAAAGCTACTCCTAAGCTCAATGCCTCTAGAGTTGAATTCCACCCGCAGTGTGTCATGAAACAACCAATCGATTTATGCGCAAGAACCTGTAGCTGAGGACTCCAATTAACTATCAGTCCTCTATCACCAATTTCCTCTATGTAATTGCTTGGGAGCTTCTTTGTCTCTGTTTCTCTAACTACCCATAAGAAATTATGGCCGGTTTGTTTTAGACCGGCAGCAAGTTCGATCATTTGATCGTCTTTTAGAACCGCTAAGCTTCCGAAGGAGACATAAATCACTGAACCAGGCGGTTTTGAGTCAAGCCAATCAAGGCACTCATTGACTTGAGCATTGAAGAGACTGATTCCATAGTCTTTGTCGCCTGCTAAACGTTTGTCTAAGTACATTGATGGAATCATTGGTCCTATGTTCTTGACAGGCCATTGGTTCTTCATCCATTCTAGCACCTAAGAAAGAAAAAGGTATCATATCAGTAAATCCATGCAATAAAAGAAATATTAGTATCGTATGATTGCAGATACACTTGGTAGATTAATTCTATAAAAGCAGTTCAAGCATAGCATATCATATCATGCAGATTAAGCGGATCAAATACAGATCAAGCAGATCATGTGGGAGAAAGACAAATCAAGCAAATCAAACAATTTATTACAATCATTATAGCTAGTATAGTTGTAAATTATTTTGATACAATTTTATATCATTGTTAAAATCTAAAATGATATAAATAAAATATATATTTTTTAAATGATATAAAATATGACTGAAACTAATTTATTTGCATAGATATTAGAAAATAATATGAATTTTCTATGATTTTTTAAAACTGGATTCTAATAACGAATCAGGTCATGATTTTAGCGAGTTTGACCAGTTTTTGACTCAATTTACCGGTTTAACTAATTTGATTTTAACACAACCCAAAATCAGTTGGAAGAACGAGTCACAGTCCGACCGGTTTGATCCACCGTTCCACCGGTCGGGTTTTCAAAACATTGATTACAGTTTATAATGATAAAAACAGTTTAAAAATAAATGATATAATTAAATAATAAAAATTACAATAAAATACATAATATACCGATACAATACATACATAACAATAAATATTTCACTAAAGTTACGAAACTATATTTTAAAAACTAAAATATGAAAATATTAGTGATTAATCAGATATGTCTATATGCCATTAATATATATATATATATATTGAAACTACAATATTATATATGTACATAATTCAAAACACACACACATCATATATAAGTGTTAAAAAAATTGTATAATAAAAGCTGTAAGCAAAATAGAATAATATTAAATATATTAACGATTTGTAATAAAATCATTTATTGGCCAAAAAGATGAAAATTGGTGAACAGCTCCAAATGTCTAGTGGACAAATCTGCATGTAAGAGATCTATTTTTTTCAGAAAAAACAAAAAGAAATTTGGACTGTTTGTAGATCTCCGGCAAAAAAAAAATTAAAAACAAAAAATGGTGAATGGGTGATTCAAGTGCAAGTTCTTCTGCAACAGCAGATGATGTGCTTGCCTCCCATTCATATAATCAACCAAAACAATTGCCTCATGCATATATTATATAACTCTTGTTAGAATCCGGTTCGGTACAAACCTTTCTCTAATAGATCAATTTTAAGAGTTTTTTTTTTTTTTTGCTAAAAACTTTAAGAGTTTCAAGTTGAAAGATTGTTTTTCATATACTGCTTACGTATTATATATTTATAATAGTGTATTTTCTTCAAAAAAAGAAGAAACACATTTTATAGTTTTAATCCAAAAGAAAAATTGTAAGTTGTGAAGTAAAAAGAATAATAAATGTTTACGGTTTCTAGAATTATTTTCTTTTCTAGATCACATGAAAACACACAATAAAGTGTTCATATAATAAAACACTATTTTTATTTTCATTATGAAGCCAAATACTTCGCTTGTGTTAACGACGGCAAAGACTTGTAAGCTAAACGCCGTAGCCATGTTTCTCTTTAAAGTTTTCAATTTTTTTGTTTTCTAAAACAAGGGAACCTATTTCACTTTGAAAATGCATACCCCAAAAAGACATTTTTAAGAAGTTGGGTAAATGTATCAACCAAACTGGCCCGACCAAACCTACAAGTTCTCGGACTAAAATATTTGCTACTGTGAACCATATAGTATGATTGTGATCTCTGAATCAAATCTTTTTGGGTTTAGAATACTCGATGACACATGTCTAATCTCAGATGTGTATTAAAATAATCCAAAGGCCTATCGCATGGGTTAGGATACTCGAAATAATTGAAAAAGTAAATTAACTTTTTGTGAAATCTTTACAGGTAATAAACATTTTGCGCAAAATTCATTTATAACCACTAGCCAGCAACACATGACACATGTCTAATCTCAGATATGTATTAAGATAATCAAAAGGCCTATCGCATGGCACGTCTATTTGAGTTTTCTGGCTATGTATTTGCCACGAATCACGATAAAACCTACACAATTGGACAAGAACACAGCTCGAGTTGGAGATACGTTATAGATATCTTACAAAAAAAAAAACATTTGTCAACAGATATCTTACAAATATAATATTAACAAAAGGTTAAAAAACTATATATATACTATTAATATTTCTGACATAATTAAATAAAATTGTTGAACCCATTTTTTGTCAGCAATTGTTGAACCAATTATTTTAGTTTACTCTCTTTTCTTCTTTTCTCTTTTAGAAATTATAATTATTGAAATACTCTTTTAGTTGGAGTTGGCCTAAGACATGCTACAAATTATCTGCACCTTGGGATGTTCGCCAGTTGATCTGATATCTTTCGATTTTCGAAGATAGTTTTTTTGTAGTCTGAAAATTTATATTTTCTTATTGTATTTTCCTATTATTTAATGATATTTTACAAAACTATCATTTAAAATCATCTTTATACACGAACATACAAGTCTACGACCATATTTGCGGAGGTAAATTATATTCGCAAACTACCTAATTTCATTTGAAATCTGCAACTTAAATATTGCTGATGTTTTGTTGTATTTTGTGTATGGTTCACGTCAAGCACTAATTGACTCATGTAATTCGGTAGGATAGTATCCACTAAATATATGACGTGAAAAATATTTATATTTGGATTTCATTTTGTAGATAATTAATAATAAACATGAAAATAAACAACAAAATGCCTTAAGATAAAGAATAGTTACCTCAACTTCGAGTTCGTCGAAAGAGTTAACCAAGAAGAAGTCAATGTCGTCAACATTCACAAACTGGCTACTAATGAGCTCAAACAACGGCCGGCAAAGATTATTGTCGTACAGAAACACCGGCAGGTCACTACCTTTCAACGGAGGCATCGCAGGCAAGACGACGTCGTCTTGAAACTCCTTAAACTCTCCACGCAAGAAATGGATGTATATGGCATTCACGATAGAGCTCTGAGTGAAAAATGAGGCCGCAGCGACGCCTGGATATTTCCGGCAAACGTCGAGAATCCAAGGCGAACACGAGTCGTAAACGACAGCGTTTGGTTTAGGTTCCATGGAGGAGATAAGTTGAGAGAGGCTTCGAGAGACGTTTTCTTCCAACTTTGCGAAGTACTCGGGAGATGTGTCGGTTGATGGGTGGCCTTCCTCAAAACCGTCGTCGAGGGGGACGAAAGAGAGCGGAAGAGCGGTGGCTCCTCCGGCGGTAGAACGGCGGATGATGTTGTTATGGGTGGATGAAGTGGTGAGGAATGTGACGGAGACGTTTTTGGAGATTAGACGTTTTGAGAACTGGAGGAGAGGGTTTATATGTCCTTGGATCGGAAACGAGAAGACTAACACTTTTGCTATGGCTTCTTCTCCCATTTTCTTCACTCTTCTTTCTCTGTCCTTCCCTGAGTTTTTTTTTTTTTTGATATTGTTGTTGATAATACTCTCTTCTAGATGTGGTTCGGAGGGATTAGAATAGTTATATATATATATATATATATATATATATATATGTGCAACGTTTTTATGTTGAAGTTGTGATTACTATATGTTGGTAGGTAAGTGACGTAGATATATAAGATTTTGTGTCTTAAGTTCTTTTACAAATGATGTGTTCTACTCTTATTCAGTTTTTGTTTCAGTGGTGGAGGATATTTTATCAAGAAAATATATTTGATTAAATCAAGATGAAAGAGTTATCTTTATAGTTTTTCTAACCATTTAGGCATTAATTTTTTTTTTCATTGGACAACCATCTGTGTTAGTTGTAAACATGTGATATATAAATTAGAAATTTTTTTTCAAATAGCTTCTTTTAAGTTTTCGTCACGAAATAGACCTCAAAAAAGAAAATGACTAAATAACATTTTCTTATTTTGAAAATTTTCAAATTTATTTTTTATTTTTATAAATTTGAAACTCTATCCCCAAAACTCCACCCTTTAACTTTAAACTCTAAGTATAGATTAGTTAACATCTTACATTTTTACCCTTTAATAAAACTTATTTTGGTCATTTTCTTCATTGATGTCTATTTTTGTGATAAAAATTTAAAAAGAACTATCTTAGAGAATTTCTCTATAAATTAAGAACATGGCATTTTATTTACGTTTGGAAAATTTCAATTATGTTTAAATGATAAGTATGCATTTACATTTTTAATTATATTTTTTTATGATAAGTAGTGTTAACAATCGTTTTAAGCTTCTTAAAATGAAAGTACCAACATTTAAGCTTTTCGCACAATCAAAAAGAGAAATCAGACAATCGTGTAGCTCACATGAGCCATCTTGCACAAACAAGTAAGAACGACAAAAGAGAATTATTTGGATGTCAGCTAGGTTTGCGATGGTATTTATCAATGTCACATACACCTTTTGTATTTGTTAGGTCTGCACTATCAATACAGGGACCCTGGCACCAACTGCCCACAATTAGGCCTACCCATAATTTCTGTCATCCAAATTCTTATGCAATGAATGGATTTAACGAGGTGCACGTCGCCACTTACAAAATTCATGGATCTGAACAATTTATTAAAAAAACAAATCTAGTTTTAGCTTTTAAGGGCTTCCAAAATACCAAAAAGAAGATGAAGAATAATAATAATAAAAGAGCACACGATTATCGTTTACGAACTTCATTATGTATTTGAAACTAATGTTGATGTATGTATGAAACCTTTATCCAAAAAGAAGAATAATGATAGTACATGCATTCTTTCGAAATGAATAACTCTAGTTGCCCTTTGGCCCTGTTTGTTTGTATTGAGAGACTAGGTCACATGACATACCAGTTTATATTGTTCTCATCTTCCCCGCAGACGCAAGTAGTTGCTTACTTGCTTATGTTAGCAAGTGAACTGAAAATGACTCAAGGTCCATTTAAACCTCCCAAAACTACGGGCCCGATTGAAAGCCTAGCATACGTACTTGATCTCTCTCCTCAGCCATAGAGCCGAACAGCCTCCCACTGGCCCATCTCTTCGACCATAAAGCCGAGCTAGTCTCAAGAATCTTCTCCTCGGCCATAGGGCTGAGCTGCCTCTCCAACTGCCCATTCTCTTTTTGGCGATAAATGCAAGCATTCCTCAACAATCTCTTTGGCCATAAGGCCGAGCAGGCTTCTTCGACAATCCTGCTCGGTCATAAGGTCAAAAAAGCATTTCCGGTCACTCTTCTCTACTATAATGCCGGCAAGCTTTGGTCGTTAGGATGAAAGGTGATATGTTCTAAATTGGAGGATCACTTTATCTGGGTGTTGGATATGATCTGAGAAGGCAAATGACTCTTCTGGAACTGAAATGGATTGAAAGGATCGTCAAGAGATGCGGAATAGCTCTTGATATACCAACGATCTAAGGCTAACCACCTAAGAAAGAATGTAGTGTGTTGGCTAACCACCAAACAACACACAAAGATGAAATGGCTGACCACCAAATCAACAAGCTGGTTCACACCAATGAACTAGCTAAAGAACACTCTCTCACTCAGAGAAGAAACAAAAACAAACTCAAAAATATAGACTGGTTTTATCCATAAAAGAGTACATATTTATACTAGATGTGGTCAAAGAAAGACATAATTATTTGTGGGAATCACACATCTAAGAAATCAGAAATTTGACTAGAAAATAATAAATGAGTTAAAGTTGCTGAGTTTGAGGTGGACTGGTCTGGTCAAGGAGACCTTTCAAGTTTCGACTACTGTCCAGGTTCATTCTGGTCGTTCTGGTCCATGGTGGTAAAGATCAAGACGTGAACTGGATAATCCGTACGGCCCAAATTCGCGAGAACTGAAGATCACTTGATTTGCAAAATGCATAACTCCCACATCTGAACTCCGTTCGATCTGATTCTTCTTCGAGGAGCTCTGTAATTGAGTTGAGAATATTTTTCAAGTGATTTCATACGTAAAGGCCTCGTGGTTTAGAATATATGAGTCAAACAATTAACATATATCATTAGTGCTTTCCATGATCAACCCATGCATGTCTGTTTTGCCCGGTGCGCTACTCAAAGGCGCATCAAGAAACCTCATCATACTACTTTTCTCGGCAGAACCATGTTCACCTTATCATTTTTAAGGCATTGGCCTCAGGGGCCCTCCGCCCTTTCACATCAGTATATTCTGGAGGTCCAATATTCATAAATAATCATATAATTAAAATGACAATATGATAATTGAAAAACATACTATCTTTTAATACTTTTTAATAATACAATTATTTATGTTTAGTTGTCGTAGAGATTAATTTATTTTTATTTTATTTTAAATGTCAAAAAAAGTTCTGTATAGAATTTAAGTTTATATATAAAATTTTCATAACCAAAATATAATGTTTGCCATTAACTTTTTCTTAAAAATAATGTCAAAAATTTAGGATAGGAAAACAATTTATTTTCTGGTTTATGTTAAAAATAGTAATATTGTTGATACAAAATAAATTATTTGTATGCCGACCAGACTTGGTTATAAGGCCGAGGAACCCATCTCCTTCGAAGATAAATATGGATTTAAAAAGAAAAAGGAAATAGAGACAGCTTCTAACATATTTCAGATTGTCTTCACTAATCAAAAAAATTAAAGAAAACGAAATTATGGGGGTGATTGGTAGTTGCTGTAGGTGCTGTCCACAGCCCTATTTATTTCCACAGCACCAAATTCAGAGCAATCAAGCTTTAAATTTTTTTTTGAAACCACAGCTCTTAAAATATCCTACAGCTATACAAGTGCTCTGCAGAGCCAAATATCCAAAGCAATTTTTTAGTGCTTCAATAAAATTCTACAGCAATAAAATCTAAAGCCACAGCAAAAAATCTACAGATTTTTTTCTACAGCAAAATATTTAAAGCTACAGCCATTACCAATCGGACCCTATATTTTCTTTTTGTTAGCGATAAATAAAACTAACCAAAAGTAAGAAGATAAATACAGATCTAAGAAGAAAAATGAAAGAGAGAGAACTTATAACATATATGATATATCCGATTGTCTTCACTAATAAAAAAAAAAAAGACAATTGGAAAATTTCCTTTTTAGGTGTCCGTGTGAGAAAAGGTGAAATGAAACGCTATATAAATTGTCCCTACTACTAAACCCTTTCACAGCCTCGCTCTCCTCATTACTATCTTCTTATTGCTGTTTAAGTGTTTATATATCTTTCCAGAGAGATTTTGATTCATCGCCAAGAAAAAGAAAAGAAAACAGAACTCTATTTTCGAGGAAGATGGCGACCAATGATGAAGATAAAAAACGCAGCGAGGGAGAGAAGAGATGCTTTGATCTTTTTGCGACGTTGCTTCACGCTTTTGGCGACGATGAAACAAGAGCGAAACGAGGACAAGACGTGCAAGCGAGAAACATGCTCATGATCGACACTATCATTAGTGCAGCCACCAACACTTTCTTGCTAGGCAAGCGAAAGATTGATGATGAGTCCAAGAATCAACAAAACACTGCTTCTTCGTCTTCTTCTTCTTCGAGGAGTTTGTTAGCCGTCGTTGAGTCAAAGAGGCGTCGTGTGGTGGAGTCCAATGACGAACCAATCAGAGCACAGCCGATTAGAGAAATCAAACCTCCGGTTAAGGAAAGAAAGAGACCGGTTAAGCAAAAGGAACCGGTCAGAAGAGAGCCTGGGGTGACGCCTGGATGGTTGGTTGAACTGATGAGGAGAAAGAACGGTTTGGAAGCGAAGCTGGTGATAGAGAAGGTGATAACGAAGACCGATCTCAAGCCAGACCAAGGACGTCTCTTGATCCCCTTTAAGCAGATAATAGAAGACTTCTTGAACGAGAGAGAGTTGAGCATCGTGGAGGAGCATCACAGAGCAGATCGAGATGAAGGACTCAAAGGAGTTGACGTGATCTTGTTGAATGGTAACGATGCTGAGGTGCAATGGAACGCTAACCTGAGGATATGGGAGATGAGGAGCAGTTTCAACTACGCCTTGTGTTCTGGTTGGAACCAGTTCGTCCGCGACAACGACCTAGAGGTTAACCAGACTCGTCGCCTCTGGTCCTTCCACTCTCGAGATGGGACGCTCTTTCTTGCTTTCGATCCTCTCACTCCAGCTCAGCCTCAAGATATAGATGAGGGTATGGCTCTAGCTCTGGTTCCATTTAACCCTGAAGCTTCATCTTCATCCTTGGGTTCGTTTGTGTGTGAAGAGGCAAACAGGAGACTTTTACCTAAGATTCCAAGGAGTAGCAGATCTCCTCGTGTTTGTGTTTCGCCTCCAACAAGTGACTCCAGCGATCTCTACCTCGAGGGTGGTTTGGATTTAAACAGAACACCATCTCCAGAGTGCACTGAGATGGATCCTGATCTCGAGGCCGTACAAGAGACGCATATTAGGTGGACATCACAGGAAGCCATCACTGAGACCTCACTAGTATCTTTCACAGAGACGACAACGGTGGACCTCGAGCTCCGGTTGTAACTAGAGATTCGTGGGGAAAACAGCTCTGCTATGTGACTTGGTCTTTGTTTATTCTGAACCCTAGCTCTCTCTATTGCCGTGTCATGCAAGTAGATTCTTATAGGCATTGATCGTATGAATGGATGATAACAATGTTTATTTTTGGTAATTTGCATTTCAATCTGGTTTGACTATGTTGATGAATAAATGCTTTAACCAGACTAGACCGGAATAAACCAATTAATTACACAAGGAAAAATAATCCAGCAAAATTCAATGCAGCAAAGAAACAACACTTTTTTTTTGACGAAATTCTTCTATTTAAAGCATGAGAATACAAAAAAAACAAGCCATAGACCTTAGTGTTTTTGATAGTTAGCCCAATAGTTAGAACCCACATAAATTTTTTTTTAAAAAAAAACCAATAAAAGATCGATTCAGCTAGTGATCGGCGGAGTAGTCGAAGAGGCACAAGGAGAAGTGAGTTTATAGCCAAGCTTGGATCATCTGAGAGGAGAGTTGAGGATGTGATCTCATAGAACTCAGAGACGAATATGAAACTTTTACTCAACTAGTAGCAGAGTCAGGGTATATGTATGACTTATGAGCCATGAGAAGAGAAGCCAAGCAGTGGTGGATCTAGCAGTGATGGATCTAGAAATATTTTTTACCGGGGTCATACTGTATCACAGTGGCTGTATATTTAAAGAATAAGTATTGTTTTCACTATATAAAAATGTAATAAGCTCTAAAAATGTTACATGTACTTTGACTCTTCTAAAAATGTTACATGTACTTTGAAAAAAGTGTCAATTAGGGATTCGAACCCTAATTTATAGGGGTCTGAACTATAACTAACACCAATTTAGCTGAAGATTCTTTGATATTTCTCATACAAAACAAACTATTTGTTCACTTTAGTGGGGTCAGCTGACCCCACTACTCCCTTAGTAGATCAGCCCCTGAACCCAAGCCTTGTTCTTCTGCTAAATCTCTCTGCAGAATACTCCAATAGCTTATTCCAAAGCTCTCCTACATTCAATTTTTGCAAACTGATCCTTTCAGTCACCTGATTTAGATTTTGCAGGGCTTGGATGCCAATGTGAAGTATGACATGTAGGGTCATCCCGATTATTTTTTATTATACTGACTTCCATACTTCTCTGTATTGTGTAAAGATGTTTTGGAAAATAACTTGAACAAGTGCAATTTCTCAGAAAGTGTATTATGAGTTCATGTTAAGGTTCGGTACAGTCTGACAAAGGAGTCTCAGATTTTATATAACAGACAACTAACAGTCTAACACTCACTTATTGAGATTCTTATCTATTGTCGTCCTTGTCCTCCTAAGCAACTTCTATAACACCTAGAACAATGGTCTGATCTTCCCGGTGTCCTAAGCAACTTTCATAAGCAGAGAAAAGATGACTTGATTGATTGATTATGTCTCCAACATCAGAGTTCTTTTTGTCACATAAACAATGAATGATTAATGAAGTTGACGCTTATGTCCTCTGATGTTAACCATCTTTCCCGTTATTGTGTTATACACAAATCCAGCCATCTCTTTCACTTTTAATCAATAGTTACCTGGATTAGTAATTGGTTTGTACGTGACTATATAAATATCGCAAACATTATTTTTGATAACCTTGAAAGTATCCCAAACCTATAAAAAGTTTCAGACTGATCTCCCAACAAGGGTGTATTTCAATTATAAGAGATTTTTGTTCTCTTATATTTAGAAATATATATATAGAATTAACTTATATACACTTATAATTTACATTTAAATACACAAGTAAGTTCTAATCATAGAGCAGACTATAATCATATAAAATCAAACACAAAGTGAAAACTGCAAACAGAATTATCTATGTAAAATTGTAAAGATAAACAATCAACACGTACCGTATTAGTTCTGGATTCATTTATGCTTTGTTTATTGCGTGGATCTCCAAAATCCTTTTCAGAATATTTCTAATCTTCACTAAACAAACACTAAGTCACAATCCACTATCACTAGTTCATTATTTTCTAATAATTTACCTTTTGAACTTAAAATTAATAATTTTTATCTTTGTTGATAATCATGATTGTCATGTGGGCTGGATAATGATGGGTCTATTTTTTTCTAGCCTGTAAAGTTTAATCAAAACTGATAGCATAGCAAATGTCTAAAATCTAGTTAGAATAATTTCATAGACTAATACTACCAACCTTTGTTTTGATGCAGGTTCGTCTAAACTTTCAAATAATGGAGAAAATCCTACCAATTGGCAGAAAAAGTAAACTAAACAAACATTAATATGAACATTTAAATAATTTACAAAAATCAAGTAAATAATGAATAAAACTATTATTTACCAATTGGAACAAAAAGGGAAATGCGTTTGGTTCATGTTTACTCATTGTTTTGTCCTATACGTCAACCAAATCTCTTAATCGATCGGATCTCAATATTAATATGTTCTCTCTCAAAATATTTTATAACATTCTCCTTCTCTAAAGGTTAAACACAATAACATGTTATAAAATGTAATTAAAATATATATTTTATAATGTATATATACTCAATGGAGGAAAATAATTAAGGTACATTTTTGTAATTGTACGCCATTACAGAGACAAACTTGTAAACTAGCAAATTGGGTTACTATATATATTTTGCGCACACACACAAAATATGATAAATGTACATAATAAATTCCAGCTTATTCCTTTTCTCTTACACTCTGTATAAACACTGCCATTCACTATATATAATCGTCAGTAGTAGTATTAATCTTCCTCCAAGATAGTAACTTGCTAACTAAAACTTGCATTTAATTTGAGAATGGGAGGTTTAGGTTCACCATGTGGAGCATGCAAGTTCTTGCGTAGGAAATGTATAGAAGGTTGTGTATTTGCACCATACTTTTGCTACGAAGAAGGGTCTTCTAATTTTGCAGCCATTCACAAAGTGTTTGGAGCCAGCAACTTCTCCAAGCTCATTTCTCATCTCCCTGATCAAGACCGATGCGATGCGGTACGAACCATCTCTTATGAGGCGCAATCTCGTCTCCATGATCCTATTTACGGCTGCGTCTCACAAATCTTCTCCCTGCAGCAACAGGTTTTTTCATCTTGTTATAGTGATTCATTTAATTATGACGAAAAAAGGAGGTTTTTCATATAAAATCAGTTTAAAGTAGACCAGTTTTATTCTTCATCATCTCTGGTGTACTTACAATTAGTTCTTTGAATTGCTTGTATATGTTAAGGTTGTTAGTCTACAAGCACAAGTGGTTCTTCTTAGAGAAGAAGCTTCTAGAAAGTTCCCTCAAGGGGATTGTAGTGAACAAGGGGAGTTTCTAGCTCAAGATACACCCCAGGATCTTCACAGTTGGTTTCACCAAGTAGTCTCGGACTCCAACCTTAACCAGATGAGTGATGTTGCATCAACGTCCATTGATCACGACGAGTCACTTTGCAGGTCAAATGAATTTATTTATTACCAGGAAGTCATGTTTCCATGGTCTGTGTGAGTACAAGTGACTAGTTTGCTAAAGAATGGGATAATCTTCTAAAATCTCTGTTACTATTGACTTTTTGAACGTGTTGCTTCTTTAATGATCCTTCATAGAAATAACATTAGATTTGAACGAGTGACCTAAAAGAGTAAATCTTAAAAATATAAACTTACAAAAAAGAAGGTTCTTCCATGTGTTTGATTTAGAACCACTTAAGTAACAGTACATATTTTAGTTTTACAAAATGATGGACTCAAATATGTGATTTTATTCAAAAAATAGTTAGATAAGATATTTTGTGAATGATAAAAAGGCTTTTTGGCTTTAGGCCACCACAACTACCGGCAGTGAATTTCATGCAACTTCAACCATACCATTCATTACTCATTAGGTCCAAAAGTCAGCACCTTTCTACCAACACCAAAGCAAGAATAACTGGTTTGTTTGATCAAAAAAAAAAAAAAAACTGGTTTGTTTACTGGACATGATTGATGTGATCAATATTAGCCGGCAAATGTGCACAGTGTGCGATTACACAGTGAGTGAGAATATCTGAGCGAAAAGAATTTTTACTTTCATATCAGCTTTTAGAGTATCAATCAGGTAAACTACATTTTTTTTACTCTTTTACTCTACATACTATTAAAAAAAAGAGTAAAACATTCCACCTTTTTCCCTTATTATGACTGTGAAAAAAAAAAAGAGAATTGCTCTAGCTTTTGCTTTTTTACTTTTATTTTATTCTCTATAAATTTTCCAGTCCTTTCAAACAGTTTAGATTACTCCTAGTTATTCGTACATTTACCGATCACATTCTACGTGTTAAGCCAAATATATGATACAACAACAAAATCAATTTTACATTTTCAAGTCCAAATATTTTTCTTAAAAATTACTCAGCATACAATATAATCAAAGTTTAAGTTACTGGTTAAAAAAAAAAAATCAAAGTTTAAGTTACTAAACATGGCCTATCCAGTCTTATTGAACAGGTTGTTTCCAATTTCAACCAACCGACAAAGTTAACACAAAAAAAATGATAAGATAAATACACATCGCTTGAACCCTGTTATACAGTACGAACCTATACAGTTACGACTTACGACCTAAGCAATGAGGCAGAAATATCAAGTTTCCTACCATTAATTACGGTAAACCAAACCGAATTCTAGTAACCAACTTAAACCGAATCACAACATTGCTATTATATTTTCCTCCTCATTTGCTTGAAATTCGCGGGACGCGATCTTCGGTGAGAGCCACAAAAACAAAACCTTGTTGTCCAAGACAGAAACCGTGTTGTGTTAACTTGTTTGATCCGTTTCATTATTTGTTTTTGGTTCAAATGTTGAAACCCAGTAATTTCTACGTAAAAGTCAAACCATATCAATATTAATTTCAATATATATATATATATATATATATATGTATCAACTCTAAGTGTCTAAGTGCAAGACAAATCGTAGGCAAAAAAAAAAAAATCGTAGACCTTACAAGTTAACTTTTGTTTCCTTCCTTCTTTTTTTTTGGTCAACGGACTTTTCTTTCCTTCTTTAGTTCAAAGAGACAACAAAGTGGTGATGAAGAAGCAAGTGGTCTTTGGAGTGATCTTGCTTGCACTCTTCTTGATTTTCATTAACGCCAAACAAGTAGAAGCCACAAGGCTGTTAGGAACCACCGTCGATAGTGAGATCCGGTCTGTGTTCCAGTCGTTGCAGAAGGGTACGGTTCCTGAATCCGGCAGGAACCGTTGCACTCATATCCCCAAAGGCTCGGGAAAGTGCCACGGATGAACACGCGCGTATATTTTGATCCCAATACTCAAACATATTTTGTTCTTGTATATATACGTAACCGTTCCTGTATACATATGTACTATAGCAAATATATGGTACACGTTTCATTGTTTTGTAGACTTTAGAAACAATTTGATAGTCAGTGACAAAAAAAAAAACAAAATTTGAAAGGAGATAAATTATTTGATTATTTTACAAATCATTGTTTATGTTTTGATAAACCGGAAGCCTACCATAAATTCAATAAAAAGGTTTTGTCTCTCTAGTGGTTATCAATTCTGATCAGCTTCAATTCAAGTACTAAAAAGAAAGTAACCAGTCTAAAGATTCCGGTAATGTTTATTCGGCGTAAGTGTCGTCAAACGCTCAATATTATTCGCAATCCGATACAGAGAACCGAGTCAGAAACCAAACCGGTTTAGATTGGTTTGATTCAAATGTTGTTCTTCCTAGGCGAGAGAGGTTCTTAAAACACTTAAACCTTCAACAATTTCGATTGAAGATTTTCCCGAGATTTGGGAGTATCCAAAACTCCAATATTGTTTTTTTTTTTTGAATGAATGTTAAATTTATTCATCAAAAAAGCCTGTATACAACCAAGTGCATCCTTTATACTCTAGGAGCTATACTAAAGATTTAACCAACATTTCAAAATAGTTAAAGCTATTATAATCTAGTTTGGAACCAAAACTGCATCAGCAACTCCATATCTCTTACTCCCCTCATTCTCAATACACTGATCTTGTTCCTAATCCCTTTATCAACCAGTTTCTGTAGAATCTGTAACGGCATTAGCTTTCCACCATGCTTTACCTTGTTTCTCTCACGCCAGACTGCATACAGGACCGCCTGAAGAGCATATCTGATACAGAACAAAGACTTCTTCTCTCTTGTCGCATCAAAACAAAGAACCCCAATATTGTTACCTTTCAAAACCAAATAATTAACTACTAGCACCAATGGTCTATAGGTAAATCATTTGGGTGACTATATCCTTGAGATCTTTAAAGACCCTTGTGCTATGGCACTAATGCAGGTTCTGATGTCACAGGAACGTTATGAAATCGCGGTATCTTGTGTGCGTAAATTTCCAGACAAAACATATCAGATTCATATGTTACTGTGAAGCAGGAAACTTAAATGAGCTTATTGTAGTTGCCGTCAAGGCCTGACTTTTTGTAACGTCTTCATCAAGAAGAGACGTCGGAAGGAAAAACCTCCAGCCACGAACGGTGTAAGTGGGAGTACACTGCCGTGAGAACAGCTTTTCCTTCAGACGCTGTATATAAAGCGTATGTTTGTGTCATTGTGTGTTATGTGATTGTTTTGTGGTAAAATTATAAAAGTCAAAATACTTGAATTATTTCACTGTATCGTCTACCTTTTCAAGCTGAAAAGTCCAATAAAGCTTCTTTTTAAAACAAACAAAAAAGGAAACTTTTTATTATTCCATTTGTTTCGGAAAATGCTATTTTCTTTACCAACTTAGTGACTAGCGGTAAAAAACATGTTTGTATTAATCAAATTACCGTTGATTACAATTCAATTGATATGAGACCAAATCTAAAGCTACTGTATAACTACGTATATGTAACTATGTACGTAACATACAAATGTTGCAAAAAGAAAAGAATCAAAGAATGATGAAGAAGTTTCGCGTGACAGCTTTAGCCGTGGCGGCACCTACCTGAACCGCCGCGAGGGATATGGGTGCAACCGTTCCTACCCGAGCCTCTAACCGGACCTCTTTGCAGCACCTGCAATAGCAGACTGATCTCATCGACGGCCATCGGGAAAGACCTTGTGGCTTCAACTTGCGTAACGTCCAAGACAACAACGAAAATGACAACTAAGATTATTACAAGCACTAATTGTCTCCTCATCATACTTAGATTTTTCTTCTCTTTGAATGAAAAATCAAAAAAAAAAAAAACAAAACAAAAAACAAGAAAGAGCTTTTTGATATTGGTTAGGGTCTTTTCTTGGTTTGTATGTGTATAATAAATGCGATGATGACTCTTATATATAGGGTTCTTGAGACGTCGTTGTTTGACTTGTGCAAGTTTCGTCTCGGTATGTTATGTTTATGCATACACACACCACGCATATATGAACTTTGACTTTTGACTTTACTTAAAAAGAATTGGTTTTCAATGTTTTGAACCAAACAGTAGGCTATTTGGAATAGAAAATTCACTTAGACACGGTTTGTCCAAGTCCACATGGGCTTTTTGCTAAAAAAAAAAACAAGACCGGGCCCTAGTTAGCTAGCTGCCTCTCTCTAAAGTCTAAACGAATTCTCTTATCCGTTTAGATTGGCTTGATTTCGGCTTGGTAGGTGATGATAAATTCTCTTCTTGTTGCATTAGATTGAAAATACATTCTTTTCAAGTTTGTAACATTGAAAATGATTTAGATAGAGTAATTTATTGATGAAAATCAAAAGTTTCTCTTATAACATTTACGGTCTATGGATTTGTTTGGGAACACAGGACGCTAAAACAACGGTTCAAATAGGCCAACACAATTAGAGTTGGTAAAAACATTGATATTTATTTGTTTGAATTTCTTGTACTACCATTTTTATAGCTTTGTAACGTTTAGATTGTAGTCACTTTGGTGAGATAGAGATAGTGTGGTACATGCATCCTCTATCGCAAAGTTAGCACAATACCATAAAATGCCTACATGTTAAATGTAATGGTCCAATTTAAACCATTTGTAAATAGATAAAAAAATAGAATTATAAATTAATATATTAGATTAGATCAAGTTTGAACTCACACGTCCGTGCAGATTATCTTTTTCTTTTATAAATGTATAACTTTGACATTATTTTAAATGTTTTAAATATATAATGTACATTCAAGTGTTATATATTGCGAAATTTTATAATTTTATTATTTAGATTTCTTAAATATATAATGATCTATTTTATATATTTAATTTTGTTATTAATTGTTTTTGTATAGAATACATTTTTAATATTAATTTAACTATACTATAAAAGTATATTTTTATAGTATATAACTAACTATTTTAGAAATGATGATATAATATGTTACCCACATCTGAATAAAATATGTTTAATTAAAATCATATAATATAGCAACTATATATTTATATAGCACTAAGCTATGAAAATTTTTAAAGGTTAATTATATTATAAAAATCATATAGTTGTATAACTATAATTTACCAATCATAAATTTATATTAATTGTCAAAATTGAAGCAATGTTGGTGTATATTTCTTACACACCACAACTATATACATCAACTCTATCTTTTTTAATGCTGATTTATTAGATCTTACAATTATGATATAGGAAAGATTACATAGACGATTCGACAACCGACAATACTACATGCCTTATGAAAACCTACGTCTAACTGCATCATCTGAGCCGTTCTATGAAGATCCACGCCTGGCCAGATTTACTTGCACCATGTTGAAGATCCCTTGCAAGCTTTTCCTCTGTAGTCTGCATAATTGTTTAATAAACCGCTCTCTCTGGGACTTGAAACCTGGATTTCCTGTAATCTGCAATAAATTGCATAGTCTGAGATTCGAACCCTAGACCTGGGTGTAGAAACCTTTAAACCTTAACCAATAGGCTACGGTGCTTCCACATACATCAACTCTATTAGGCTTTGGAAAATTTTAAATGCTAGAATAAATAAGAAACAACTAAATACAATGAAATGTCCATAGTTTTATGTGAAAATAAATGGTGAAAGTTTTACGGATGTATAGCAATAAAGATGAAATTAATGTTGTTAACCATAAAAATAGGAGTGACACGTTTGTAATATTGAAAATAAACTAAGGAAATTTCAAAAAAATCTTATTTTAAATGTATTGATATCTATTTTTAGTGAAATATAAATATGTCCAAGTTTTAAATGACAATATTTATAATTAGATTAAAAATAGGATTTTAAATTAATAGAATAGATGTGTCATGAGATTGGGGTAGAGGGTTTTAGTGTCGTGAGATTTTCTTGAAGTTTGACTTTTAATTGAAAAAGAAACTCGGCTATAAACATTTGAACAAACTCATGTTGGAATTAATCAAACAAGTTATACATGATTCACAATCCCAGTTTAAGCTTCTCGGATCCTTGAGCATGAGATTACGAGTGAGTGCCCGCGAGTAACGAGGTACTCGTAACTCGTCGTAACGAGAGTGTTGGCGTCAATGAGCATTATCCAATGACATACGCGTATGTGTAGCCCTGTATCCATTATCCAATACCACATAGTACACAAATTTATGTAATAATTTTCATGGTTTTCATACTTGCATGCGTTTGTAGGTCTACCAAACTAAAACACATTAAGAAAACAAGTTTAAAATACATATAGTTCGCTTTCACGGTCATGGTTCATGTGGCAATGTATTTCAGAACACTGATTATAAAGTCCTTTATCATATCATTTTAACAAATAGTTAAGTACACATTTCTATCTCGAAACATCCACTCCCAACAATATTTAGTAAATGTGAGAAATCGAACAGAAATCATAAAGCCGAAACAAAATTTAGGGTCCGTATAGCAATATGGAACAATTGCGGAACAATTGCATTGTGGTTTTAATAGTAATGAAAATATACTGATAAATACGTATATGCAAAGATTTTTGTTATCATTAACAGCGGCATGGTTTGTAAACATTCGGATCCTAATTTAATCTATGTATTTTCTCTTAATGTTTAATGTTTTAGAAACATTTGGTTTTAATAGTAATGAAAAAATATTTAATGTTTAGTCGGGAACTTTAAAAAAATTGGTAAAACTCGAGCAGAAAATAGTAAAATTTTAGGCGGGAATATTAGGTACAGTTTGAACGACTTCCTAGAAGTCGTCTAGAAGACTTGAAATCGTATGGACGACTTCCCTGCATCCAGAGAAGTCGTCTATGCCCTAAAAATAACCCAGAAACTAAATTAACTAACTAAACACTTCATAGAATCAACTTAAATTTAAAAAGAGTTTAATATATACAGAAATAGACACATATAGATAAAAAATTATTTTTTCAAAAAAAAAACATTTAAGCTTTCCAAAATCTAACTATAAGAATACATACAATACTACAACATATGTTGTCAAATCCTAAACCAAAGAATATCACGATTCACTACTTTCACTCATCTATGTAGAAAACAATTCAGTTTTATTATATCTTAATTTATATCACTTAAAACTGTTTATAATTACATGATTTTAATTTTTCATTTATCAAAATACTTTTACAAAATTTATAAATTGTTTTTAAGATCAATTATACCAGAAGATTTCCATGGACTTCGTATAGACGACTTACACTATGTCAGAAGACTCAGAAGACTTTTCGGAACTATATTCATAAAAATGAGTTCTAATTTTTTGTTTGGTCACAATAAACGGCTGTAGTTTTACAAGTCTTTTAGATTAGTTTTGCATTTGATTCAAATTTGGATGTAGTTTTGCATTTAGAATCAAGTTTTGAGTTCTGGCAAATCTTTCGTAAAAAGTGTCATGTTTCTTTTATATATCATTTGTAGGGCTGTTCAATATGGTAAAACCGAACCGAACAGAAATAGACAATAAGGTTTGGTTTTGGTATATACCATATAAACCGAATAGATATAATTTTATAAAAACCGTAGGATTTGGATATGGTTTGGTATATAACCGATTAAACCAAATAAACCGAACAAAACCGATTAAAAGTAGAAACATGTAAATATGTATCTATTTTATAACAATACATGAAAATCTATTTGTTACATAAGTTAAATTTGTGTAAATAACTATTACCATAATTTTATAGTAATAAAGAATCTTAATTTGTAAAACACTTGAACTATAATTAAATAACAATACATCACAATTTATACATCTTATTTTCTAAGTTTTCTTTTAAATCTTTTTGCTTTATTTTAGTCTTTCACTAAATTAATATGAAGATTATAAATTTGATGGACAATAATTAATGAAAAAATTTCACAACTTTTTTCTTATCTGTAAACAAACAGAGTTTCATGTTCAATTGAAAAAGTATGACTTTAATGAACACTAAATATGGAAGAATGAAAAAACTTTTCTTTCATATTTCTGTTTTGTTTCATATTTTTATTTTCAAAATTTAAAACTTTCATTTTAATTATAGATTTGATTATTTTATTTGATGATAAAAGCATTTTTGCTTTTTTGTTCATTTATTTAAACATGTATTATATTTTTAATAGATGATTGTGTTGACAATATGACTATAAAATTCATATAATATGATCTCAAACTAAATAATTATGTTCTTTGGTATAAAACCGAATAAACCGAAAACCGACGGTATATAAACCAAACCGAACCGAAGTAAATATAGATTTAGAATGGTAGTTATATTTTACTAACCGAAATATCAAAAACCGAAAAAAACGGAATCTAAACCGAACCGATATCCGGATTGAACACCCCTTATTCATTTGCCTTATTAAGTATTTGATCCATTAACGAAAAAGAAGAGTGCCGACTTCAACGTGATATTGAAGTAAAATAAAAATTTAAAAGAGAATGTGATCAAAATAGTCTTTGATACTGTGTAAGATTTTTATTTTTTTGACATACACTGTATAAAAGCCAACAACAAACTCCAGAAACCAATGTATCTCGCCTTTGAAAAAAGTGCATCTCTGCTTTTCTTCTTTCACAACCTTTATCTCGTGTACGTATGTGAGTTAGTAGAAACACATGTATTTTTTTTTTTTTTTGCCATCTAGTGATATTTAAAGGGACTAAAGCCCAAAATACAAGAACATAAAACCCAAACATGGGATCCAAAAACCATACATTCAACCATAGACTAAACCCTAAAGGCCCAACAATGGCCTATAATACAGGCAGACCCAAGACTGGCCCAGGACAAAACCCTTCCGGATAAAAAAACGCAGCACTAAAACACGTGATGAACACGCGTCGATTCTGAAATGAGTACAGAACACGTGTTGAAACCTCACCAAGCGAGTTACACGCGTCGCACATTCACCGCGTCTTCACCGCTAAGAGTCACCACCGGAGACCGTCGAACGGCGCTTCACCGGGACACCGAAACACACGCCGGTCAACAACCGACGTCTCACCGGAAACACCAAATCCACCACCACCACCTACGGCCGAGCTCCTTTCACGGAGAGCTTCCATCGAACTACATCGAAATCTCATCCTGAGCCTCCAAGCCGCTAATCACGGGATTAAAGAAATCCCACATCTCCTCTTGTTTGTCGTCAACACCATCGAAGAGAATCACTCGATCTATTCGAGATCTCTTCAGAGGGGACCAAACCAGAACACATGAATCATGAGTCACACCCTTGAGGAAAGGGGTGACAATCAAACCCGACGGCGCAAGGCGCAGAGCCTCCACACCTCAGAGTCGTAAGCCGGCGAGAAACGGAGCCAGAGAAGCCTCCTTCTCCCGAGAACAGAGCCGGCGAAGCCTGCATAAGGAGCATCGGCTTCCCAGATTCGAAATCCAAGAAACGGGAACCGTCGATAGAGCACCGCGAAAGCTTCATCTCGTCTTACAGAAGAGAGAGAAGTCTCGGTCTCCGTCCGGGCCTCATTTTGATAGTAGAAACACATGTATTATTCTAACAGAGACGAACTGTCATATTAAAATATCATACACACTCAATAAAAAATAATATACTCGAAATCCAAAAAGGTTAATTGTCTTTTGCTTTTCTTCTTTTACAATTTTTATTACATGTTCTCTAGTAAATGACGATTAGATATCATACACTCTCAATAAAAATAATATACTCGAAATCCAAAAAGGTTAATTGTCTTTTGCTTTTCTTCTTTTACAATTTTTATTCCATGTTCTCTAGTAAATGACGATTAGATATTTTTAGACACATAATAAAAGCAGTTCACATAGACAAAGGGAGATCAGCCTCCCCACTAAGGATTTATAAATTATAAGTACCAAATCACGACAAATATCTTAATTAACTTGTTCCAACACAAACACATCGGAAACGTTCATTGAGTTTACCCAAAACTTCAAAAGTAAAATAAATAAAATAAAATAAAAACAATAAACTCTTTTAGGATTAGAAATTATTCTAATTACATAGAATTAATCTCTCTTTTTCTTTTTGTTTTCCCGCAGTTCAACGAACAATAGCCATACGACGTCGCTGAGATTCCGTTGGCAGTTTCACGTCATATGCTAAACCGATAATCTCAAGAAACCGGACAATGTACCAGGAAATGTCGATTTGCCACCATTCAAGTCCTTGTCTAGCCGACGACTCGAAAGCATGGTGATTGTTGTGCCAACTTTCTCCAAATGAAAATACCGATAGCCACCTTCGAAAAGACAACAACAACAACAAGAAAACAAAATAAAGTTTAACAATAATGCGTCTTTGGTCCCATTAGCTGTCCACAATTCACGTGTAGATAAATATTTTTGGAATGCGACAGATATGATATTCGATTATTCTTGATTCACAACAAACATTTACATACCAAACATTACGAGAAGTGTCATTTGTCTTCCAAGTTCGAGTGCCCCAGACATGGCATAGTGAGTTTATGAGACAAGTCACGTGCACCTCCAGTGCTGCTCCTACCCCCTGGATCACCCATCAGTCAATTATAATTTAATGCTATAATATACTAGTACGACAGTATTTTATTTTCATCGAAAACAAGAGAGAGGGAGATTCAATGTTACCATTCCCCAAGTAACGAAGGACATGCCACCGAGGTAGAAGAGAATGATACCAAGTCCTAGAATGTGAAACAGCACTGTCTTTTGAAGAAACCTATAGAACCATTGCCTCTTCAAATCGTCCACGTTTGTTCTTCTTCCACACTACATTCATTCATTCAAACATAATGATTTAGATCTTGTCGTTATAACAAACGACTTATAAAATATTGAAAATCACCTTTGTAACGAGATATGCGGAATCATAAATCCATAGGAGATGACTAAACCAAAAGCCTTCCTTAGGGCTATGTGGATCTCGTTCTGAATCCGTGAATTGGTGATGATATCGATGAGTGCTCACCCAATCAATCGGATCTCCCTATTAAAAAAAAAAGAATTATAATCAATAAAAATAAAAGATACTACTAATTAATATTAAGATCTAAAGATCTATTGGACCAAATTGAGTAAATAATGAAAATTATAATTTAGTTTATTGATATGGACCTGAATGGCGAGAAGGGCACAATAGGCCAAGAGATACTCGAGCCATTTAGGGACTTTGAAACTCCGGTGAGCCAAGTTCCGGTGATACGACACCGTAATACCGAGACCACCAATCGTATAAAACAAAAAGGTAACCCAAAGTGCTGACCAGCTGAAATAGAACGGAGCCAAGAGAGCCATCGAATGCACAAACAATGAAGCCGTGAGTTTGAAATAATCTAATCTCCTCCACTTTCTCCCCCAAAACGCCCATCTCTGCTTCCTCTTCTCCGCCTCTTTCTCCGGTGATGAAGGATCTTTCCGATGGTTCTCCTCCACCGTAGTTGTCACCGACATCTCTAGATATCCTTTCTTCTTTTTAGGTTTCTTTCTTGTTGAACAACCTTTTTTCTAGAGGAATGAAGAATGGTGAGGAGAATAAAAGTGAAGCGTTCCTTGTGATTTATAGTATCGTGAAAAAACTATATTACCGCAACAAAAATCGTATGAATCAGTAAAATAATAAATATCATGATATTTGTTTTGGACTTTGACACGTTAGGCGCTAAGGTGTAACTTACATGCACTAGTGCCTAGTGGTATATTTCTTTCCTTTATTTGACGAGAATATATATTCTTTCTTTTTTTTTTGACGAGAATATATTTTCTTTCTGTTGAACAGAAAAAAAATATATATCCTTTCTTTATTTGACGAGAATATATATTCTTTCTTTTTTTTACGAGAATATATTTTCTTTCTGTTGAAAAAAAATATATATATATTCTTTCTTTTTGATTAAATATTTCTCTTTCTAACCACTAAAATATTTATTGTTTTAATTTTATGAGATTAGTAACGTAAAAGTTATTTTTAGATGCCAAAGTATAGAAAATGGTGACACACGGCTTTAAAATAAATTTTTGTTTTTTATTTAGTGCTGATAATAATGTAAAAGTTATTTTTAGATGCCAAAGAATAGAGGAAATGGTGACACAGGGCTCGATATTCCTTGACTTATTCTTCTAACTGTTGATATACATTGCTCTATGGATGTACGTGATTACAGGCAAAAATAACGTTTGGTAGCTGGAAACAGTTATCGAATTTCTGAGTTTTATTTTTTGTTTCTTAAAAATAAAAATTCGAATAAACCCAACTGACTACTACTGAGCATATACCTTTTCTTTTTGTAACAAAGCATATGCTGTTTCGAATCGGTTCTTTTACAATTATTTTATTGGAAAAATATCTAAATACACAGATTAAGTCCCCAGGTTGTAGATGTACACCACCAACTCATTGTCTCGATACAAACATTTATTAATTTTCGTTGACAACCAAAATTAATATTCGTTATCTCATTCCAATAATACATTACTTTGTGTTGTTCCGTTTTAGTACCAAGTCAAACCGTACATAAAGTTTCCATATCCAGGTCATAAATATATGATCATTCCACCGAGGGCATGACTGTTTTTTCCAGTAGCACCTGCAAATGCAACTATTGCGGATAGTAGTAGTTGTCGGCGTATTGCAACAATCACTCAAATCGTTCTAAACCGTTCTAAACCTTATAAATTCAAAAGTTGTTTCCAGTTAGCGTTTACGGTTATGGACGGTTGTGAGATGATAATTTTTTTCTCCATTTTTTTAAATAATATAAATACAAAATAAAATATTCAATAAAAAATTAAATTGGAATTAAAAAAATACTAAATATATCTATTATATTTTAATTAATATTATCACATTTAAAAAATGAAAATATTTTCTATAATTTTTTAAAATTTAAAATTATTACTTTCTAAATATAATTTTTATATTGATTATAATATTATGATTTTTAATATTTTATAATTATATAAAATGTAAATATCGTTAATTTATTATTTAACCGTTGATGTATTTGGTAGTTAACCAGCCATAAATATCTTGCAAATGCACTAATTTCTAATCGCAGAACCAGTCGTACAAATCTCTTAAAAACGCTAGAAACTGCAATTACCCACATCCTCAAACTTTCGCAACCACTTCGTTTGAACCAGTCAGACCCTTAATATACAGATTCATATATGTAAACAAATATACACGATCTCTACAAAAATGAAATTTGACCATCCATACCATACTTGCTCGACATTTTTCGAATATTGAATTAAAAAACAAAATAAAATAATATCCATTATCATTTCTTAGCATATATAAAAGCGAATCATTGTTTCATATTATTAGTTTGGATTTGCGTTGCATGTAAACGAGGCCGTGAAAAGTATTTAACCTGTAATTTTAAAAATTACTAGATCTTGATTCGCAAAACCATGGATGATTATTTTTATTTGTATAACATAATTATTTGCTTTATGTGACTAATTGTAAATAACTAATTATTTTATATAACATTTTAAAATACAATAATTTTATAGTTCACATACAATAATGTTTCTTTTTCAGTGATAGCATATTTTATATTATGTGATACAAAATTCTGAATTGAAATATATTATTGGTTAAGGATCAAAATTTTAATTGAAAATTATTATATTAAATTAATATCACAAATTTAATATAAAATTCTACATGATTTTAGTTATAATTACAAAATTAATTAGATATTGAAAAAGTTTTTTTATTTAAAATGAAATATACATTTAAGTTTTAAATAAACACGAAATTAACAAATATTTTATAAAAAATATTAGGTGAAAATGAAATATACATTTATCTAAATAAATACAAAATTAATTAAATATTTAAAAAGTTTATTTTAATGAAAATGAATAATATATTTATATTGTAAATAAAAAGATATGAAAAGATTTTATTCATATACAATTTCAGAGAAAATATATGAATATCTGTTTATTTTTGTTTTATAATAATTAAAAATAATTCATTTATTTATAAAAAATATAATTTAAATAAATTTCTAAAGGGTGGTCCAAATAAAAAAAATCACACATGAACTAAGTCATGATTTCTATTTTAATATATAAGATTTAGAACAAGATCTAATTTGGCAGCTCAATTGGTTTAAGCGTAGGCGTTGTGTCATTGTGTTCCTCGGTTTGATTCTAAATTTGACCATCCATACCATGATTGTTCGACATTTTTTGAATATGGAAATTAAAAAAAGAATAAAATAAAATTCATTAGGATTTCTTAGCATACATAAACGAGGTAATTTTAAAAATCATTTGGCAGCTCAATTGGTTTAAGCGTATGCATTTGTGCTATTGTGTTCCTGGGTTCGATTTACCGTGAGAAGAATACTTTACGCCAAAATAATATAGTACATATCGGGTTTTAGACCTAAGGGATTAAGTGTCTTGACCAGAACCTCCAGATAATTAAAAAAAATATATATATTTCGTAACACAAAATAAACTGGAACAAAATCGAAAATATAAATACTTTACCTATTTGGGCATATTTAGATTTCAAGTAGTTGAACTCATGTATTGTTTATTAAGCTTTTTATGTTTTCAATAAATTAATAACTTTAGACTTGCAACTTCAGTAACAAAAAAAAACACTTATGGTTGCAAGATTGTACACAAGTAAAGCCTTTTCTCGAAAAAAGAAGAAGATTGTACGCAAGTAAATAATAACGTATTTTACTGTGACCTTTTTTGTAGCCTATAGTGATATATCGCTATCAATACACACTTTAAAGTAAAATTATTTTAAAAATTGTAAAGAGAGATATTATTTTAGTAACCTTGGGGCCCTTTGTCTTATTGTTCATATCTTTTAGTAAAAATGAAATTGAAACCATAAGTAAAATATAATGTATGTCGAATCAAAGATAAGTTTTATTAACTATAAGATCGTAACTTTCACATGTTAAGATCTGTTATGTAGACATAATCATGTGGCAGAACTATGAGCTCTTATATATAATTCAAACTATTTTGTTGCGAGTGTAGTTCATGACAATTTATATAACAATTATATGTGTATACTCAAAAAGAAAAATCAATAAATCATCACGTTTGAAATGTTCCAACAATCCTAGATCCTCGGTTTTGGATCTTGAAAAAGTAACCTTCAGATTAAACACAAAAATGGAGATCAGAGCCTCGCGAACTCCGGAAGTCGTAAGACGACAGAAATATACTAAAAGCTAAAATCAAATGAGTACAACATTGTCAGTACCCTACAAGAACAGCGTGCAGAGTGCACTTGCTTTAATTATAGCATCTACAAATATACTTCAATATAAGACTTTTCCCAATATGTACCAATACATAAGTAGTCCCTACATCAAAATCACAGCAGCAAATTTATTTAATTGGGTTAGCTGTAAACTTCATTAGGTCGTGGGCAAGTGAGAAAGGTAGTTAAGCATTGTTATTAACGATTAACGAGCATTTAAATAAGAGATGAAAAGCAAACAAATAAAATAATCATGTGGTTTCCGTCATTTTGATTAAAACCATTGGCCGATTCCTTTGATGCATTACTAAACAAATGGTGGGCAAAGCTGATCTAGAAGATGTTAACATTGACACAGACAGTTTATTAATTAAGGAGATCTGATCTGCAAACTCTAGTACTATAATTTTGAATACTAGGATTTTGGAGCAGGTAAATGTATCATCACATTGCTACACATCTTAAGATTTATGTTTAACTCATAACTGATATTAAAAAACAACTGTGATCGTTTTAAAGAAGAAAAATAATATCAGAAAACAATTGTGCAAGTTCATGTTTTGAGATAGTCTGGTAATTAGTTTAGTTGTTTTAGTGATAAAATAGGTCTGCATTTGATCTTTTGAATTGCTTTGGAAATTATCGTCCGAAGTCCAACCAAGACTGAAAAGAAGTCATATAGTTCTGTTACGTACTTATAGTTTTTGAAAATCGTCTAGATACTTTTTTAAGGATTTTTTTTCTGGATACATAGTTTTTGAGTGACAGTTTCCTAAGAAAAAAAAATCGTGAGGCAGATAAAACTTATTATATCTCAGACAGTCAGGCCTTCTAACTTGTTAATATAGTACTTATACTCTAAAAACAAAAAAAAATGATCGTAACATGTGTGCAGAGATATAAAATTATAAGAAAAAAAAAGTTTAGAATTGTAAATTATGCGAATCGTCCATGATGACGATTTAACTAGTAGCTCGTCAGAGAAGTCACTGACCACTAGTCGATATACTTTCTCAATATAACATCTTCATCCCTCATTTTCATTTTATCAGTCATAACATGCGAATATATTAACTAATTACATGGGTGGTTACAACTTCCACTTAATCTCGTCTGATCAAGAAGACAACGTGTTTCATATAGTAAAATTTTGCAGAGATAATTCACGGGTGTTACTTGAATGATCTTACATGTTTGATTTTGGATCATTATTCGCTTATGTCTCGTTTTACTCTGGAACGAATCTAAGAGTTAACAAAAAAAATTATATCTCGACATCATATCGTTTAAGAATATTTTTTCTAAATCGTGTTTCTCTTCATTTCTTTATTTAAAATTGTTTGTATTACAATCGCAGTTTTGTTTTCTAGCTCCTAAAATTATAATCATAGTTTTAGTGAAACACTGAAACTAGAGCCATTTTTACTACTTATCTGACTATGCTATTCATTTTTCGATTCTGTTACATATTTTGTCACGTACATTGGCACATGTGGATGTAAGTATTCATGTTTACGAAAAATAACATTTTCAATTAATACACATTGTACCCATGCAAGTTTTAAAAAATTGAAGTATATTTTTTTGTTTCATCATACTGGTTAATAAATTTTGGAGTACAAGAAGCAGTTACGTCCTACGGATAGTTACATGCATCACTCGGAAGTACATAACTAATCAATTCCAAAATTCTCTATACGATACCTGTCCGTCAAGAGCTTTAATCTTAAAACGTCGATTACTTGGCTCGATCGGTAGCTTGTGAAAGATAAACTTCACATTATCGTGCTAATCCCAGCCCACACGATGATACAAATAATCACCGGTATTTAAAGACCAGTAACATCAAAGGTTACGAAGGTACGAGAGGAAAAATATTTTGAATTTCATGAACGATTCTTGAATCAAGTGACTTTAGTGCTATTGTTGATTTTCTTTTACAACAATTAAAACTACTCTATGATAACACTACCGGTTCGGATAACCAAACCGGAGGCGTCGATATATAACATAGCAGATGGAGAATTCCTCGCACCACATGCAAGCTTGTCCGACCATGTATTTTGTACTAGTGCTGGGAATATGAACCACTATCTGCAGGCCCCGCCCCGTTTGACCCGCTGTAGGGCGGGTGCGGGTCGAGTGATTTGAAAATTTTGGTTCGCGGGCGGGTACGTGTTGAGTGATTTTTATGCGGGGCAGGTGCGGGTCAGCCAAAATTCAGTGCGGGTATCTTCCAACTCACAAAAATTAATTTTTTTTTTAAATCTTATTATTAAATAAAAAGTTTTAAAAATTATTTAATTTTAGTTATAAATAGATTAATATTTATTATTTTTAATAAAAATTATTTAAAATATTAAATTTTATTGTTATTTTTAATAAAACAATAATTAAAATTTAAAAGTTTATTATTTTTTAATAAAAATATTTAAATTAACAATTTTTATTATTATTAATATTATCTGCGGGTCTAGTGGATCACCCGCAGGTTTAAGTGGGGTGGTCTGAATTTTTTTTTTTTGCGGGTCAAATTTTTTGAGTCAAAAAAATCAGTCAATCCGCGAGTTGACGGGTCAAGCGGAACGAGTTTGATCCGCAATCCAGCTCTATTTTGTACCCATGGAATATATTTGATCTTGAAATTAGGGAAGAAAATTTTACTACGGCTGCATTCTTCCATATGGCCATGGTATTGTTGATGAGAATTGATTTTCAAAGGACTTGAGAATCATGAGTTTGTAAATTGACGAAAATATCTTTCAAAAAAAGAGAATTGACCAAAATAATATCAATGCTCTAGAAAAAGAATATGCTCCAACATTTTGGATCATGTGGGCTTTACGGCCCATAACATGTTCAAGGGGCCCAGGTCCAAAGCCCGGTGGGGACAAATTGACAATGCTCATCGTGTTTATGTAATGAAACTCTCTGTTTCCCAAACGGGAATGGCGGAACACGCCAAAACGACGCGTTTTTAAGATTCCATTACCAAAATACGCAGAGATTGTGCGCATACATGACATTGATCTCTTGTAAGAATCGCATTCACTTCTTCCGCCATATTCAATCTTCCTCTGCTGCATCTACTTGGGGTGGTTTCTGGAGCCTACTACAGCTAATTTAGATCTGTTTGTGTAAGTTTGTCTCACAAAGTCTCCTCCTTTGATCTACTTTCAATCAAAGCTCTCCTCTTTTGATTCAGGGCTAGCATAAAAACTTGTCCTTTTCCATGATTGCTTCACTGTTGTTAAGTTATGATCTGATTTGCAGGTTAGTTGCGTTTGGTTAAAGTCAGTTAGAGTAGAGAGTTATAGAAAAATGGATAAAGAGAAATCTCCAGCACCACCTTGTGGAGGTGGAGGTCGTCTCCCTCCTCCATCTCCCTCAGGTCGCTCCTCACCCTTCTCAGACGCTAACAGGTTGAGCCACGATATGAGCCGTATGCTAGAACACCCGCCTAAGAAGATTGGTCACCGTCGAGCTCATTCGGAGATCCTCACTCTCCCTGATGACTTGAGCTTTGATTTTGATCTTGGTGTGGTTGGTGGTAGTGCTGATGTGCCTTCTTTCTCCGATGACACTGAAGGAGGAGACTTGATGTCTATGTATCTTGATATGGATAAGTTTAACTCTTCTACTGCTACTTCCTCGGCTCAAGTGGGGGAGCCGTCAAGAACTGCTTGGAAAAATGAGTCGGTGATGCCTCAGAATAGTTTTGGTGAAAGGCCGAGAGTTAGGCATCAGCATAGTCACTCT